>NC_048229.1:58115015-58205405 GCF_002007445.2 Ailuropoda melanoleuca
TGGCCTCGGCCACAGAATTAATACATATGGATGTATCCCAATTATCAGAAATGGAATTCAGAGCAACAATGGTCAAGATGATGAGTAAACTTGAAAAAAGCATCAGAGAAAGCGTTGCTGAGAATATAGAATCCCTAAGGGCAGAAATGAGAGCGAATCTGACAGAAATTAAAAACTCAGTGGGCCAAATACAGTCAAAACTAGAGGCTCTGACGGCCAGGGTCACCGAGGCAGAGGAACGCGTTAGCGAATTGGAGGATGGGTTAGTAGAAGAAAAAACGAAAATAGAAGCTGGTCTTAAAAAAATCCACGCCCACGAATGTAGATTACGGGAGATTACTGACTCTATGAAACGATCCAATGTCAGAATCATCGGCATCCCTGAAGGGGTGGAGAAAAACAGAGGTCTAGAAGAGATATTTGAACAAATTGTAGCTGAAAACTTCCCTAATCTAGCAAGGGAAACAAGCATTCGTGTCCAAGAGGCAGAGAGGACCCCATCCAAGCTCAACCAGGACAAACCTACGCCACGGCATGTCATAGTGCAATTCGCAAATATTAGATCCAAGGATACAGTATTGAAAGCGGCCAGGGCAAAGAAATTTCTCACGTACCAAGGCAAAGGTATCAGGATTACGTCAGACCTGTCTACAGAGACCTGGAATGAGAGAAAGGCTTGGGGGGGCATTTTTAAAGCTCTTTCAGAGAAAAACATGCAGCCAAGGATCCTTTATCCAGCAAAGCTGTCATTCAGAATTGATGGAGAAATAAAGACGTTCCAAAATCGCCAATCATTAACCAATTTCGTAACCACGAAACCAGCCCTACAGGAGATATTAAGGGGGGCTCTATAAAGGTAAAAAGGCCCCAAGAGTGATACAGAGCAGCAAGTCACAACCGATACAAAGACTTTAAAGAGAAATGGCATCATTAAAATCATATCTGTCAATAATCTCTATCAATCTAAATGGCTTAAACTCTCCCATAAAACGCCACAGGGTTGCAGATTGGATAAAAAGACATGACCCATCCATTTGCTGTCTACAAGAGACTCATTTTGAACCCAAAGATGCATTCAGACTTAGAGTAAGGGGATGGAGTACCATCTTCCACGCAAATGGACCTCAAAAGAAAGCTGGAGTAGCAATTCTCATATCAGATAGACTGGATTTTAAACTAGAGGCCATAGAGAGAGATACAGAAGGGCACTATATTATTCTTAAAGGAAGTATTCAACAAGTGGATATGACAATTATTAATATATATGCCCCCAACAGGGGAGCAGCAAGATACACAAGCCAACTCTTAACCAAAATAAAGAGACATATAGATAAGAACACAGTAATAGTAGGGGACCTCAACACCCCACTATCAGAAATAGACAGAACACCCTGGCAAAAACTAAGCAAAGAATCAAAGGCTTTGAATGCCATACTCGACGAGTTGGACCTCATAGATATATATAGAACACTACACCCCAGAACCAAAGAATACTCATTCTATTCAAATGCCCATGGAACATTCTCAAGAATAGATCATGCTCTGGGACACAAAACAGGTCTCAGCCAATACCAAAAGATTGAAATTATCCCCTGCATATTCTCAGACCACAACGCTCTGAAATTGGAACTCAACCACAAGGAAAAACCTGGAAGAAACTCAAACACTTGGAGGCTAAGAACCATCCTGCTCAAGAATGACTCGATAAACCAGGAAATCAAAAAACAAATTAAACAATTTATGGAGACCAACGAGAATGAATACACAACGGTCCAAAACCTATGGGATACTGCAAAGGCAGTCCTAAGGGGGAAATACATAGCCATCCAAGCCTCACTCAAAAGAATAGAAAAATCTAAAATGCAGTTTCTATATTCTCACCTCAAGAAACTGGAACAGCAACAGAGGGACAGGCCTAACCCACTGACAAGGAAGGAGTTGACCAAGATTAGAGCAGAAATCAATGAATTAGAGACCAGAACCACAGTAGAGCAGATCAACAGGACTAGAAGCTGGTTCTTTGAGAGAATCCATAAAATTGATAGACCACTGGCAAAACTTGTCCAAAAACAAAGAGAAAGGACTGAGATTATTAAAATTATGACTGAAAAGGGAGAGGTCACGACCAGCACCATTGAAATTGCAAGGATTATTAGAAACTTTTATCAACAGCTATATGCCAAAAAACTAAACAATCTGGAAGAGATGGAGGCCTTCCTGGAAACCTATAAACTACCAAGACTGAAACAGGAAGAAATAGATTTCTTAAATAGGCCAATTAACTATGAAGAAATTGAGTCAGTGATAAACAACCTTCCAAATAATAAAACTCCAGGCCCAGACGGTTTTCCTGGGGAATTCTACCAAACATTCAAAGAAGAAATAATACCTATTCTCCTAAAGCTATTTCAAAAAATAGAAACAGAAGGAAAGCTACCAAACTCATTCTATGAGGCTAATATTACCTTGATCCCCAAACCAGGCAAAGACCCCCTCAAAAAGGAGAATTACAGACCGATTTCTCTAATGAATATGGATGCCAAAATCCTCAACAAGATCCTTGCTAATAGAATCCAACAGTACATTAAAAGGATTATCCATCATGACCAAGTGGGATTCATACCTGGGATGCAAGCATGGTTCAACACTCGCAAATCAATCAATGTGATACATCATATCAACAAGAAAAGACTCAAGAACCATATGATCCTCTCAATTGATGCAGAAAAAGCATTTGACAAAATACAGCATCCTTTCCTGATTAAAACCCTTCAGAGTGTAGGAATAGAGGGTACATTTCTCAATCTCATAAAAGCCATCTATGAAAAGCCTACTGCAAGCATTATTCTCAATGGGGAAAAGCTGGAAGCCTTTCCCTTAAGATCAGGAACACGACAAGGATGCCCACTCTCGCCACTATTATTCAACATAGTACTAGAAGTCCTTGCAACAGCAATCAGAAGACAAAAAGGGATCAAAGGTATCCAAATCGGCAAAGAAGAAGTCAAACTGTCTCTCTTTGCAGATGACATGATACTCTATATGGAAAACCCAAAGGAATCCACTCCCAAACTATTAGAAGTTATAGAACAATTCAGTAAGGTGGCAGGATACAAAATCAATGCCCAGAAATCAGTTGCATTTCTATACACGAATAACGAGACTGAAGAAAGAGAAATTAGGGAATCCATCCCATTTACAATAACACCAAAAACCATGCGTTACCTTGGAATTAACTTAACCAGAGACGTAAAGGACCTATATGCTAGAAACTATAGATCACTTTTGAAAGATATTGAGGAAGACATAAAAAGATGGAAAAATATTCCATGCTCATGGATTGGAAGAATTAACATAGTTAAAATGTCCATACTACCCAGAGCAATCTACACTTTCAATGCTATCCCGATCAAAATACCGAGGACATTTTTCAAAGAACTGGAACAAATAGTCCTTAAATTTGTATGGAACCAGAAAAGGCCCCGAATCTCCAAGGAACTGTTGAAAAGGAAAAACAAAGCTGGGGGCATCACAATGCCGGATTTCGAGCTGTACTACAAAGCTGTGATCACAAAGACAGCATGGTACTGGCACAAAAACAGACACATCGACCAATGGAACAGAATAGAGAACCCAGAAATGGACCCTCGGCTCTTTGGGCAACTAATCTTTGATAAAGCAGGAAAAAACATCCGGTGGAAAAAAGACAGTCTCTTCAATAAATGGTGCTGGGAAAATTGGACAGCTACATGCAAAAGAATGAAACTTGACCACTCTCTCACACCATACACAAAAATAAACTCCAAATGGATGAAAGACCTCAATGTGAGACAGGAATCCATCAAAATTCTAGAGGAGAACATAGGCAACAACTTCTATGACATCGGCCAGAGCAACCTTTTTCACGACACATCTCCAAAGGCAAGAGAAATAAAAGATAAAATGAACTTATGGGACTTTATCAGGATAAAGAGCTTCTGCACAGCCAAGGAAACAGTCAAAAAAACTAAGAGACAGCCCACGGAATGGGAGAATATATTTGCAAAGGACACCACAGATAAAGGACTGGTATCCAAGATCTACAAAGAACTTCTCAAACTCAATACACGAGAAACAAATAAACAAATCATAAAATGGGCAGAAGATATGAACAGACACTTTTCCAATGAAGACATACAAATGGCTAACAGACACATGAAAAAATGTTCAAAATCATTAGCCATCAGGGAAATTCAAATCAAAACCACACTGAGATACCACCTTACGCCAGTTAGAATGGCAAAGATAGACAAGGCAAGAAACAACAATTGTTGGAGAGGATGTGGAGAAAGGGGATCCCTCCTACATTGTTGGTGGGAATGCAAGTTGGTACAGCCACTCTGGAAAACAGTGTGGAGGTCCCTTAAAAAGTTAAAAATTGAACTACCCTATGACCCAGCCATTGCACTACTGGGTGTTTACCCCAAAGATACAGACGTAGTAAAGAGAAGGGCCATATGCACCCCAATGTTCATAGCTGCATTGTCCACAATAGCCAAATCATGGAAGGAGCCGAGATGCCCTTCAACAGATGACTGGATTAAGAAGCTGTGGTCCATATATACAATGGAATATTACTCAGCTATCAGAAAGAACGAATTCTCAACATTTGCTGCAACATGGACGGCACTGGAGGAGATAATGCTAAGTGAAATAAGTCAAGCAGAGAAAGACAATTATCATATGATTTCTCTCATCTATGGAACATAAGAACTAGGATGATCGGTAGGGGAAGAAAGGGATAAAGAAAAGGGGGGTAATCAGAAGGGGGAATGAAACATGAGAGACTATGGACTATGAGAAACAAACTGAAGACTTCAGAGGGGAGGGGGTGGGGGAATGGGATAGACTGGTGATGGGTAGTAAGGAGGGCACGTATTGCATGGTGCACTGGGTGTTATACGCAACTAATGAAGCATCAAACTTTACATCAGAATCAGGGGATACTGTATGGTGATTAACATAATATAATAAAATAAAATTAATTATAAAAAAAAAAAAAAAACAAATGATTTATATGTAAATCCTAAAACTATAAAATATCTGGAAAAAAACCAGATGAAAAGTGGTGACCTTGAGACAAAGATTTCTCAGACTCGATACCAGCCAAACATGGTCTATTAATGAACAAATTGATAGAATGGATGCCATAGAAACTAAAACATTATGATCTTTAAAAGACACTGTAAGGAGAAGAAAAAGGCAAATCACAGACTGGGAGAAAATTTTACAAAACACATATCCAATAAAGGACTTATTTCCAGAACCTAAGGAATTTCAAAATGCAGTAATAAGGGAAATAAAGTAAAGAGTTGCAAAATATTTGAACATTTTAGCAAAGACGTATGGATAGCACAAACCACAGAAAAAGGTGCTCAATATCATTCACCACTAAAATACTACAATTTAAGGTCAATGAGATAGACCTATCTGAATGCTAAAATTAAAAAACAAAAACAAAAAAAAACCCAGAAAAATCCAAAAAGACTGTACCAAGTGTTGGTGAGGTTATAGAGAAACTGGAACTCTCATAAACTACTATAGGAATGTAAAGTAGAACCTTTTGGAAAATATCTTGTCAGTTTCTTAAAAAGTTAAACATACGCCTATCATATGACTCAGTCGCTCTACTCCTAGCTATTTACCTAAAAGAAATGAAAGAAAATAGCTGTACAAAGACTAGTACAATAATAATTATAGCAGCTTCATTTGTAATAGCCAAAAATTGGGACCAGCCCAAATGTCCATTGACAGGTGAATAGAGAGAAAAGCTTTGGTCTATGCATTCAATACTCAGCAATAATTTATAAAATGGACTATTGATACATGTGACGATATGGATGGATCTCAAAGTAATTATGACAAGAGAAGCCTAATCAATAAGTGTATATACAGTATTGCTCTATTTACACATGATTTTAGAAAATGCAAAGCAATCTATCATGACAGAAAATAAGTGAATGGGAGGGGTGACCTGGAGACTTAAGCAAGCAGAAGTAGGAGGGAGAGATGACAGGACTACCAGCAAACTTTTGGGATGATAGAAATGTTAATTATCTGGATTTGGTGATGGTTAAGTGTATTCACACAACAAAACTTATGATATGCCTTATAACTGCATTTTATCGCATATCAATTATACCTCAAAAAAGGTGTTAAAAGTAAAAAAAAGAGATGTACATGAAAACCTTCATAAGGATAAATTTGAAAGCATGGAGAAAAACAATTCTCCAGAAAAAAGTAATTGTGGTAGTTACAGTGGAAATAATGCAATTATTTAGTTACTCCCACAGATACACATACTTTGGTATAGACATCAAATAAGAACTGCATATTCTGTCAAGTTGCTGTTTTCTGTTTTCTACCAGCTTTATTGAAGTATAATTGACAAATAAAATTGTACATATTTAAAGTGTACAACGTGATGATTTGATACACATACGTACTTGAAAACAGTACTACAATACTAATTTCTGTTTTCATAGCTCAAGAAAAACTGAGAATAGAGGGAAAATTATGGTTAACAAACCAGAAAAATTAAAAAAATAAAATTAAAGCTTAGTTTTATGTGACTTTCCCATTATTCTTCTTAGTCCTATTGATAAGGGGTTGGTTTTCCTCTTTTCATTATTTATTTTGCATTTTATCAGTTCTTTCTATATATTTATTCTTTTTCAAGTTATTTTTTCTCTCTTCTTACCAAACCTTCTCCTAAGGAAATTGCAATTGAAAAAAAATAACAACAACATAAAAATCCTCTTCACTGTGATGTTTACTTCGGGCCTCTCAGCTCTGATGCATCAATAAATGGGAGCACTTTCCTAAGGCAGAAAATAGAATAATAGGAAAAATGTTTCTGAATCAATAATGAAAAGATGAAATATGTATTCAAACTTCAGCTTGAAAAAAGTACAAACTAGAAATACCAGATTTATGTTTGTCTTATGCTAATTGACATTTTAGTCTTTTTTTAAATGATTTTTTATTATATTATGTTAGTCACCATACAGTACATCCCCGGTTTCCAATGTAAAGTTCGATGCTTCATTAGTTGCGTATAACACCCAGACATTTTAGTCTTGATCAACATCTACAAACATCAGCATCTACAATGTCAACATCGACAAATGTGAGCTCAGCCTTTTTGCAGAAACTTCTCCATTAATGATATCTCTATTCACTTCAAGCAACTGATACAATAATATTTAGCTCTGCTTTACTCTCCCTAGCTCTTCATCGATGTAAAATTGATTCAGTCTTCTAAATGTCTCTAACAGATACATTAAACAAGTAAACTTGTGGAAAGTAATCGGAATATAACTTTATTTTTTGTATCCTACTCTCCTTTTAAAATGTATTCAGTATGGGAAATTAAATTTTCCCTCTGTTATTGCATGATAACTCCTGCAGACTGCCTTACTTTCCTGTTCACTTTAGATAATAAAATGTCCTATGCTCAATTTTTGCTGTAAAAGTCTTCATTCAGAAGTCATCCAGTCCTATATTGATTAACATTTTAATCCTCTGTTAAGGTGAAAATTTCTCCCACCTGTCTAACTCGGACTGGCTTTGGTTTGGCTATTCCAGTAGGCAAAAGACTGTAGCAAAGCAGAACTCTCTTTCTCATTTACTTCCTCTCTCGCTAGCTATCAGTGACCTCTCCAGTGCTGGCACATATAGGAGATTAAAAAGAAGGAAAGTGGCCCTTCTGACCTGATACCATTTGTATTAGAGTTCTCCAGAGAAACAGAACCAGTAGGATGTGTGTGTGAATACATAAAGGGATTTATTATAAGGAATTGCCTCATATCATAATGGAGGCTGACAAGTCTGCATGGTCTAGCAGGCTTGAGATGCAGGAGACCCAGTTGTGTAGATGAAGTCCAAAGGCATTCTTCTGGAGAACTTTCTCTTGCTCTCAAATGTCGATCTTTTTTGTTCAATTCAGGCTTTAGGATAAATTGTACAAGGCTGCTCTCAGAGAGGGTAATCTGCTTTACTCAAAGTTCACTGATTTAAATGTTTATCTTATCCAAAAGCGCCTTCTAAGTTGACACATAATATGAACAATCACATCATTGCAAGGGGTCTTTACTCCCTAGGCTCAGCAGATGCTTAAAACAGATGTTTTAGTCCTAAATTTCTAGAGTCCTATCTTCCTTTTTCTTTGGCTACATCTCATTTGCTTCCTAAGTTATGCAATGGGGCAGGAGTCAAGTAGCACTAAGGTAACTCTTTTTTCCATATGACTCCCTTCTGACAGAAAAAAAAAAAAGGGAAAAAGAAAAAGAAAAAAAAGAAGGGAAACAATATCCACCATACTTGTACTCTTGTCTCAAATACTCATAAAGAATCTCCAGAATTGAATGAAATATCTGATAATAGATGCTCAATTAAAAACTATAAAAGAAGAAAGGGAAGACACAAGGGCAAATGGAAGAAAGAAGTAAGGACGAATCTAGAAAGAAATATATGTATAATAATGACATATTATTGGGATAAATAATTTGCAAGACCATCAAGACTTATTTTACACTCTCCAAGTGCAAGAATGTGGATAGTTTTCTACTCAGCTAGCAAAATAAAAATTAGGAAATAAACAGCTTAACTTTTAAGAAATGTTAAAATTACTCAGTGTAACATAGTAAAATGAACACAGTGTTTTGGTTCTAACATAAGCATGGAACTATCCTGTAATTATAGGTCAAAAACATCAATCTGTATAATGTTTCCAGTGTCAGTTGGCATGAATTTACTACAGTGACACTAGTAGGATTAGGAAAAAAACAAAGGTCTCTGAAATCTACTTAGACCCCCATCTCTGTCAAAATTTGAGACAAGAAAAAGAGTATCAATCAGTATCTATCTCACACAACTTTATATGATTTTCCATCTTTTTGAATAGTTATATATATTTTTAAATTGGGGGTTTTAAAGGTGACTTCCCTGGAGGATGCAGTGTAAAAATAAATAAGTTCAACTGATAAAAACTACGACCTGCACACACCAAAAGTTGCAAGTGAAGACCACACAGACCCACATGCACAGGTGTACACACACACACACACACACACACAAATTTCTCACATTGCAACTTTGGATAAAGGGTAAACTCAAGTAATGCTTATTTATTGAGACAATATTTTAATCTGATGGTTTTGAACTGTGAATTTGGCTAGCAGCAATATGCTAAATGTTTTGCATGCATCATATCATTTAATCCTTACCACCACACAGTAAGATCTAAGTGAAGATTGGGCCTCCTTAAGAAGTGGACTGTGGGTGGCTCAGTTAGGGTGACTCCAGCTCAGGTCATGATCTCAGGTCCTGGGATTGAGCCCTGCCTATGGCTCTGTGCTCAGCAGGGAGTCTGTTTCTCCCTCTCCCTCTCCCTCTGCCCCTCCCCCAGACTCGTGCCACCTTTCTCTCTCTAGCTCTCTCTGAAATAAAAAAATCTTGAAGAAGCAGCAGCAGCAGCAGCACCACCACCACCACCACCACCTAACTGTGAGAGAGTTAGTATGCAAGTTGCCATTAAAGAATGCTCATGGGGGAAAAAGTGCTCTTGGGATCAAAACCCCTGCAAAAGAGATAAAAAAAAAAAAAAAAAAAAAGAAGGGATTTGTAAAAGAAATCTACGTGTGATACAGGCCTAACTAGAAGCACAGCTAACCTCACTGAAATCTCTGCAATTAGCATGGCTTTTCATAGTTGTTTTTATTTGGACCAAGATGGGAAGGCCTTTATAACATATATCAAATAGTTATTGGATGTGGGCCGGCTCTGAAAGGATATAACATGGTGAGGGCTTTGATTCTTAGCTGAGGCAATCTTTGAAGAGACTAACAGGTAGTGGATATCGGGAGACAGAATTCCAAGTAGCTGGAGCAAAAGTCTTTAACTGAATGGGGTTTTGGTGCTGCAGTCGAGTCTACTCAGAGTGTAACCACAGTCCTCCTCTTTGACCACCGGCATCTACTTTTCATAGATATTCTAGAAGCAGGAACTCCTTGATTCTGGTGGAGCTATATTACTGGGGGTAAACTTAAGAAGAGGAAGGTTTGTAAATTAACCAAAATTAACCCAAAATGATTTTTTGGGTCACAACAAATTATCACAATCTCTCTCTTCCACCATTAGTTTTGGATTCTCTTCACCTTTAGCTGGCATGTCTTTGGGCTTAGTGGCTTGATCCAGAGGCATGATCACACTTTCATTCTTCATCCCAGGTAGAGGTTGTTACCATTAGCCATTTCCATGAAAATTAAGTAGGACTATCAACATATACCAAGTTTCATCACCTGAATGTCAAACATATTCCTTCCCTCCCCCGTTTGTAACATTGATCCTTCTGATAATGAAGGTCAACTGCAACGTCCAAAATGGAGAGCTCCATTATTTCTGGTTAGTCCCTTGGAACAAGAAGCCTGTATTAGTTTGCTAGAGCTGCAGTAACAAAATTCCATAAACTGGGTGGCTTTAACAGAATTATTTTGTCTCATAGTCCTGGAGGCTAGAAGTCTGAGATCCAGATATTGGTGGGGTTGGTTTCTTCTGAGGGCTTCTCATAGTTTGCTAGCAATCTTTGGTATCTCTGATCTCTGCCTTCATTTTCACACATTCTGTGTGTGTATGTGTGTGTGTTTCCATATCCAAATTTCCCCTTTTCATAAGGACACCTGCCTGTGCTTGAGCTGTTGTTGTTAGATCCTCCCAACCTCATTATTTGATAGTTCAAAGAACCCAGCTAATGAAAGGCAAATAGCCACATAGTCACTTTGACATTCCATGGTCAGAGAGTCAGTCTCTACCAGGACCCAACAGAATGCTGGGATTTATTTGTTAAAATGTTTTCAATTCTCAGATTCATATGGCATCACTTTAATTCCAAACCACAAACTTCTGTATTGTGATTGTTTCACTGGAACTTGCCATAAATTACATACCATATTTTTTCCCACCACTAATACCTCTAATACTATAGAGTTTGCTGGGTCATCTCATAAAAATGGCAAAGTAATTAGCACCATAGCCTACCTAGACTCTTTTTTAGTGTTCTTTCCTACTCTTGTCTCACTCAAAGCTGAAAGTCCGTTGTGTTCTTTAGTGTATAAGCTGGATACGTATGTGCAAGTATATGCTACCTCCAGAACCTCCAAGTTTATTACATACATTTTTTTATTCTTTCTTTGTGGTGTGAAGAATGAAATAAGGCTGTCTTATTTTGGATGGGATATTCTAGCAGGGTCCTGACTTTCAGCCTTCTAGAATTTAACTGGTGTTACAGCCCCCTCAAATTTTGTAGGATAATTTCCCATCCCATGCAGTGGGTATAATTTAACAAGGCGTCCAGTTTGCTATCCACTTCTTCCTTTTTATGTCTGATAAATATTTTATCAGCAATATATTAGATGGATATAAGATAGACCAATAATCGAGATCTCTTTATACTATGAAGGTGGGTCTGGGGAAAAGCTGTGCATTCTCTTTCTTTAGATGTTGTTTTTTTTTTTTCAGTGTCCAGATTGGACAATTAATGGAACTATGAAGAACACTACCACCCCTAAAACCTTTAGATGCTTAAAAATGCAGAATTATTTACAATCTTTCAAAATACAATGTAGTTTTGTATTTGCTATCTTGGTGGGGGCAAGTCTGTTTCTAAGCTTCCGTTTGGTCTTCCCCAGTACATTAGGGCAAGAACCTGATGGAGAAGTTGTACTGACTTACAAGACATTTACTATAAGTAATCATTTGGGTTTCAGAAAAATGACCAATATATGTGTCTGTGGTCCTAGTAGAGTGTGAGCAGGACATTGGCCAAAAGAACTTTATTTATTCCCTGATTCCTGTGTGTCTCTGTCTTAAAGCCTCCGTGTCTCTGAGAGTCAACATCAGCTTGAACTTGTGTCTAACTATTCTCAAAATGCTCTCCCAGCACAGACTTAACTCAAATACATTGTCAAAGTTTCATTTGAGGAAATTCTACAGGAATCAATAGTGTGGAATCCAGCCTCTTCTTAAATCATTGGATTTAGGGTCAAAACTCTGGCTCCAGTTCACAAATTGAACAAGGGATCGTCATATTTTATTCAATTGACTGCCCTCAGTCACCTAATCTATCCAGTCTTGACTTCTTATGATTGCATAGGTTTAGCCACTATATTCTATTAATTATATTTATTACTCTCCGTGTATCAGCTCTGCCTCTTTGGACCTTTGGACCTTGCTGTGAATGATAATTGTCCCCATTTGTGATGAAACTACCTGGACTTTTGAGGGGATCCTATTATCTTCACTGATATCAGTGACCCTAATTTTGTTATGGCCTCTCCTATCATCAACCCTGGCAAATAGAGGAGAGACAATGAGTTTGGTGCCTCAGCACCTATATAGTCATAGTGGCATTGGAAAATGGTGTATTTTCCAAGCCTTCCTGTTGCACATAATTATCACATGTGTATCTTCTCTACCGCACCCACTTTTCTGAACATTTGTCTTTTTTTTTTTTAATCATCTTCTATAGAAATTCTGCCCTTTCAAGTTCAAGTAGTTTACCGCAGTTTCTGCTTCTCCAGGTGCGATCCCAGTAGCAAATTCAGACAATCTCTTCAAATTTTTGCCAGTGTGTTAAGTTCTGTATGTCAAGATCATGTTCTTAGGATGATAAAGTTCTTCTTACTCAACATTAAGAACCTTTGACCTTAGTCAAGTGGAGTCAAAATCTTATCACATCTATGTTCTCGTGAACTGCACATATAAATCATGAAGCTCTTTGGAGTATAATTTTTCCTTCCATTATCAGTCCCAATATATCCCCTGCTGAGTTATGATGTGACTTAATCCTATTTATGTGTACTGTGACAAAGAGGAGAGTTGAGGGTAGACCTTGAGGGGACACATGGTATCCTGCAGAAGAGAGGCCTTCTGTTGTCTCCAAGCAGGAAAGAATGCTATCTCTTATCGTAGAGGGGTGGCTCACTTCTGCCTCAGAAAGCGCAGGAGAATTTGTGGATCTAAAAGTTTCAGAGGAATCAACTCAGATATCCCTACCCATTTATTCCAGCCAATACTTCAACATTGGCATAGTAGAATTGCCTTGGTTGGAGATTTATCATTCTTTGGAACTCTGCCACTCTTGAAGTCTTTAGCCTTTCCTCAGTTTCCCCTGCCATTCTGTTTCCTGATCTTTGGCTTTCATTTTGTTATCCTTTTTCAGAGGCAATTGAACTTGGCAGTAATAGCCACCCAGTACCCATTGACCTTAAAGTTACTATTCGCTTCATATTTTTCAAACAACAAATACTTTGCATCAGGTAATACATTTCCTATCAAATGTATATCATCTCAATTCATTGCCAATAAAAGTTTTAAAAATCATGTCATATTCCACAGGCCAGCTGTGCTCTACCTGCCCATTGCCAAAGATTTCTGTAAGATTCCTATTGCCAAATAGGTGGCAATTTATGCAACTCCAAACCTTTCCTTATCATCTTCTTTATCAGACTGTGTCTTGTAACTGCCACAGATTTGGTTCCCCAAGAAGCAGATTCTGTTGAATTTAACCTACAGGACAATTGTTAAGGAGTCCCCTAGGAATCAACACCCATAGAAGGGAGGAGATGAAAGCATGAAGCAAAGGCAGAATTCAAACTTTGATGCAAGCACAATTACACTTTGGTTGTCCCTAGATAAAAGTCTAAAGTTACAATCATCCTTAGCCAAGTTAAGCCAACATGACCAGGCCTTAATACTCAAGCATTGATATTGATCACCTTTGATGTGATAGCTTCTGAATCTAAGGCAGTCTCTGAAGTCACTAACAACAAAAGGATATCTGGTGATACCATTCTCAGCACCTATGGTAACAACACTCATTAAAACAAGATCTGGGAAGTACATCACAGTGTCTACCACAGTAGGTACACTTAGCCTTTGTAAGCCTCAGTTTCCTAAAATTAGGATAAGTAAATTGACCACCTGACAACTGTTAGGGAAACTGAGGTCCAATCTAATCCTTATTTACAGAGCTTATACTCTGAATCTCTATACAGTGAATCTTATTATGTACATATGAGTTCCTCTTCATATCATCTTAAAATATGCCCTCTACTTCTAATTATGTATTGCTTTTTGTTTATAATTAGTCTTTTGTTGATGCTAATTGTTGTTCTTTAATAAAATATTGGTGATGTTAATGAGTTATAAAATATAATTTCAGTCCCATTTTTTAGGGTAGTTGATAGGATTACATAAAATAATCCACATAAATATTTACACATTTATTACTTATCTGATAATATATAGTATGCTGTTATTGATTTTATTATTTTATTTTAATGAAAAACTAATTAAGAACTTGGGTCATCAAACCATTCATTGTTTTCTTTTACCACATAAGCCTTGGTTATTTTTCATCATGCGTAAGTTGAACTACATAGACCATAATGGCATAAAAGCAGGCTCACTAGTTTTTGTGGGATTTTTTTTTTTTTACTTTTATTAAGTTTTACACATTCATTCAATGAAGGTAGTTTGACTGCTTACTGTGATACAGCTTTAGTGCTTGTTGTCTATCAGTCTTGACACATCACTGATAATCCAAAGTTGAAGAGGGCAAATTCCTGTCCTTGATAATAATAATGCAATTATATTCTGGTGGGAGAGACAGATGAGTAAATCATTCATAATAATGCACTGTGATTAGTGCTATGGCTTAATAATATCTGTTCAAGATAATTTCTTTAAATGTAAATCATCTATACTCTCATAAACCAAAGTATACATGAGCCAACCTCCATTTTATTTCTTTACTTTTTTGGAAAAAAATTAAAGGTTTTTCATTCTTTAAATATTTGATGAATTGCTTTGAAATCATATTTCTTATTACATGTATAATTTTGTAGGAGAAGTTGTGTGTTTTTCTTAGAGTTTATTAAGAAAAAACTAAAATAATTGGTTCTCATTTTAATTCACACTGTTGCCTACTCTTAAAAATGTTTAAATGCAATTATTCATATATAACATGAAATGTTATATATAAGCATATATAATATAAAATTCTAAACTTTTTTTAATAAATTGAGTTCATTAAAATGGAGAATGCAGATTTTCTTCAAATTCAGGAAAGAATGATTTCACACATTGAGTTATCAGGTATTCAATATTATTATTTTGTTTGATTTTTAAAATGCATTTGGTCTTGGAATGCCTATGTGGATTTATAAAAAAATAATAATGCAACTGTTTTAATGTGTATTTTAAACTTCAAGAGAACATTATAGGAAAATCAATGCACTATAGAACTAGGAATTAGTACTTGTTTCCATGGGAATTTAAGCCACTTATTTGTAGACATGAAAAATTCAATTTATCATAACTGTGGTTGAAAGCAACTGGTTGAAACAGATCTCACAAGATTTAGCACAAGGATTTCTGAAAATTTAAGGCTTAAAGTGTTTTAGAGCCCAAACTGTATAATTCTACTTGGTTCTAAATGAGAACCTGGATTGTCAACAGAGCTTTTACTAGTGTAAGATGAAGACCCTTTATGGGGAACAAACTGCAGACCAACGTGACTTCACCTTGGTCTGTAAATCTTCAGCTGTCACCTAGAAGAAGTATATGGGATCACATCAAAAGATTCAGAGACCAGTAATTTTGGCTAGAACGAACAAACAAAAATCTCTATAAAGTTATTTAATTGTTTTTCATATTTATAATTTGATGACAGATTTCAATTGGATTAATCTTGAGCTTTTTTCATTTAATTTTGATATCTCACTATCTCACTATTTATATTAACCCTTAAGAATCAATGAGTTTCTTGATAATAAGCAATGAAAGTGGTGGAGAATGCATTTTAAATTGAAGCACAAAGCATTGTAGGAATAAATATTCTTATTTGTTTACAAGATAGGACATTTTCCAGTTTCATTTTCCCCAGCTCAGTTACCAGTTCCCGTGCTGTACATATAATCTTAATTCTCACCAGCTCAATCTCTACATATTCCTAAAATGCACTCCTTTTTGTTTGTTTGTTTTCACTTTCAAGGTACAGGCACACCTTGAAGATATTGAGGGTTCAGTTCCAGACCACCACAATAAAACGGGTATCATAGTAAAAATAAAAATGCACTCCTTCTTATGTGTCATAGTTCTTGTTTTAGTTGTCTGATGTGCCATAGTTCAGACTCTCATAAATTCTCCCTTGGATTACAGCCTTAGCTCCCAAAATGATCTCCCTCTTTCTTCCCCTGATTCAGTGGATTCTCTCTCATGGCAATATAAATCACATCACACACTCCTGTGCATAAATACCTTTCAGAAACTCTCTACAATCTACAGGACAACATCCCTAGACTAGTATATATCTCATTTCCTAATCTGTTGCATCACTAATGACTTTTCTGTATGAGTCTTGAAAGCGAGCCACATTAAGATACCAAGAGCTTAAATTCTTGCTATACTCCTCCACTAACAAGTTGCGTGATTTTGGAAAAATTTGGATGAGTCCAAAGTCTGTGCCTGAATTTTCTCATTTGTGGAAGGGTTATAAAAAAATATTTGATTCAGAGTTTTGAAGAAAAATAAGTAAGTGGTACCACTACTAACACAATAAAGCAATGATGATGATAATAACAGTAGCAAATATTTAGTAAGCAATGACTTAGTGCTAGATACTATGCGAAGTATTTTATATGTCTTTACCCAGATTTCCCCAAGAATTGAATTGTCTCTCACTCTCTGATGCTTTTTTATGGGATGTGTTCTTTCTAAAAAGTGATTTTCTATCTTTATCTACCTGGAAAATTCCAATACACCACAACAAACTCAAGCATCTCTTCCTCTGTGAAGTTTTGCCTCATGCTTTGTGAGGCACAGTGAGAAACCCCTTTCTCTGATCCCACCACATTTATCTGCTACTTTGTCTTTTTTTTCCCCCACATTGTGGTGGAGCTACTTTGTTTAAGAAATGAACTATGCACTTCTTAGAGACAGAGATGATCTCTTTCTCACCTCTGTATTCCCAGTGCCTAGTTTGGTGTTCGGCATAGAATAGGTGATCAGTCATGTTGTATGCATAAATGATTAATTCCAAGAATAAATAAACAATGCAAAGCCCACATGTTCAGCAAATGTTGTAAACATTTCTTGAATTTAATTTATTTTTGTTGAAATCAAAAGGAAGACAAGAGAAAGTTCAATTTTATTCAACAGCTATGCTCTACATTTCATTTGAGCAAAAACCCTTTGTTATAACATATTATTATGCTAGATGCCTCATATTCACAGGGTAGTGTTTCAGGAAATGTCTTAGAAACAGTAGTAAACAAGATATGATTTCCATCCCCAACAACAAAAACAGAATTGTTTTGTGCATAATCACAACCTCAATTTCTATCTCCTTTATATACACCTTCCATCAAAGACAAAAGCTGAGTGTGAATAAAATAATTTGAATTCATTTTTATATAAGATTAAACTTAGAGAGATCAAAACTATATGCTGCACTGGACTCTTAAATGCTGTTCAAGTTCTCAAAAAGTTCACGGCCTATCTTGTTTCTCAAAACATGTCCAGATTTGGCAAAGGAATTTCAAGAGTTGCTCAGACATTGAAATAGGAATATACATTGGTGAAAAAGAAAAAAGAAAAATAGAAGTCAACTCGGAGATATGAAAATGTTAAAACCTACTTATTCATTTACTAGCCAATTACATTTCTAGGAATCCACAAACAGAAAGACTTGCACCAGCACATTAGCACATAAGCATATATTCATAAATACGTTTATGGAAGCACTGACAAAATTTTCTGAGACAGTCTAAATGTGTATTGGATCAGGGATTGTTTAATCAAAAGCTCCTTTTTGTTGTTTTGTTCATTTTTAATATCACCCCTAGGAAATACAGCCTATATGGTCTCTTACTTCAGTGTTAAAAATTTGTTTAGAAAATGAACCCAAGGGTAAACATACCTGGTAAAACAAACAAACAAACAAAAAAGCTGCTCCATGAGATCTAAAGCAGGGTCCTCATAATCCTCATTTTCTTAGGCAATTCCAGAGCAAGATCCTTGATGAGCACAAGGCATCCACAGGCATAGAATTGATTGCATAGACTAACACCAAGAGAGAAACAGTCTGAAAAATCCAAAGATACTATGCTGAGAATTTAGGCGCAGAGGGAGAACGAAAAAGGGAGAGAGTTTTTTTCCCCTTCATACCTAAAACTGTATTCTCTATTTCTGTGTCTACTTAATATCCATGGCCCACAATTTGTATCCTTCTTAAGAGAAGAGCAAGGTAAAGGAGATTGTGAAGGTGAATCTAACTTCCTGGCTGAGTCCAGCAAATTTATCATGACTATTAACATGAGATTGAGTCCATGAAGTTCCAACTCATCTCCAAGAAATTTCCATTCTTGGTACTAAAAATGTATTCCAAAAACTTCACAGTAGAAAAAAATTAACACATAAGAAACAAATTGTTTGAATTCTACTTAATCTCTATTTTCCCCATAAACTTTTCTTACCATCTTACTTCAACCATCCTTTTCTCTAAGAATGTTGGTTAGATGGGAGCTCTACTAGAATTTACAACATGGGTTGAATCTCAACAAAAACAGGCCATCAACATGAAACAAATTCCATAATAAGTAAGTCTTTTTATATTTATCATATTTACTTTTACAAGTATAAATGAGGTACACCATTCATGAGCAAAGCAGAAATATCTTGAAGCAATTCATATGTGTGGAAGGCTAGATGTGGGAAACTAAACATGATTCAAGGAAATCTCTATTACATTAAATAATATAATTGATCTAGGATGGAAAAATATTTTATCACAAAAATCTATATTGTTGCAGGAAGTACTGTGATCATTGCTATTTTTGCTTTTTATTTCTGGGATGCACTCCAATTTTATGTTATTCTTAAGGAATGTTATATTAATTTAGTAGCCCTTTATCTTAGTTTAGTTTGACCAGTGATAAACATTAAAATAGGAAGGAAATATAAATTTATGGTAGTTATCTTAGATTATCACAAATATCCAAATAACACATCTTTAAATATTCTAATGAGGTTTTTTAAGAGCTTGGTTATTTGTAGTGTAATCTGATAAAGTCAGCAATTCAGCTGACAATTTGACAATTTGGAGTCTTTGTCAAAATTTTATTTGCAAGTTTATATATTTCATAAGAAGCCAAACACTGAAAGAGTAATACCTTTCATGATGTTGAAAGAAAGAAAGAAAGAAAGAAAGAAAGAAAGAAAGAAAGAAAGAAAGAAGAGAAAGAAAGAATTGCATATTGAAAATATATGATGTGGGGCAAAACTCTCCCTTCCCCAAATCTGTTTTGTAGAGTGCTTCTCAGTATAACCACAAGAGTAACCAAACTCTGATGAGATTAATATAATCTCTGTATTTAAACAAAGTTAATATTCTGTCCATGTCAGGTTTAAAGTATTATCCTTCTAATATAGTAAAATAAATCTTGATGCCATTATGGAGAAAAAGAATAGGAAGAGTGGGCTTTACTATAGGAGAGTTGAGTTCAAATTTTAGGTCTGTCATTTGCTCACTGTGTGATACTGGATGAAATTAAATAATTTGCTCAAAACTAATTTTTCTCTGGATATATTATTTAATTTATCTCTCATAATGAAAATTCCTGGTAACAATTTTAATGCCTGTATATATTAGACGCTAATTTAGTCACAGTTCTTTCTTTTAGTGGATGCATTCATCTCATGTCAGTATTCTTAACTTGTTATTTTGTTGTTGTTGTTGTTTTAATCTTCTGAAAATATGCCAGCATTCAACATTACAATGCAGTAAGATTTTAATGCCATTTTTATACTTGTCATAATTTCAAGGTATGTATCATTTTAAAAGCTATTAGTGGTGAGAGCTTGCATAGTAAATGACACAGTTACCTTATTAACACAGAGTTTGGGACACTATTCCTACAGTGATATAAATTCACTGATTCACTTAGCAATTACTTTTTAAATGTAATTCATCTAAATCATGTTATTAAATTTATCTGAACAACTTGAATAGATATTTCTACAATTGAAAAACATGTTCCATAGTATTTTCTTTGAAAAAAGGCCTTTTTGAGTGTATCCCAGAAATAGTGAAGATGTTCTTCTCTACAGTACTGGATAGGAAATCGAATGGGTACTTTAAGTAGATAGTATTTACACTAATTAGCATTCATTGATAAAAGATAACTGATATATGTGCCAGGGATCTATAATCCTAATTTAAAACCCCACTACTCTGTCTTGAGAACTTCAGTGGGAATGACACATGCTTAAAGCGCATTTGTGTGTTAATTAAATGTCAAAATCCAAAATAAGCTTATTGAAACATACTTTTTAGAATTTATATTCATCCCTCATCATTCTTCATAAATTTCCAGAATATAACTTGCATGTAAAATTACATGAAATATGACATATACAGATGTATGTGATGTTATAAAAAAGATTCAACAATTTCAAGATGTAGTATATTAATTTGAGTTATTTAGGTATGAGCGTGTTTTCTTCTCAGAAAAAAGAATTAAACTCCAGAAACATAATTAACTGGACTATCTCTGTCGATGTGACAAAAAACTACGGTGACAGACTTTAAAATCTATTTTATTTTTAGCCAACCCTGAAATCAAGGCACTTGCTTTTTTGATAATTCTATTTTAAAGTAAGTTTGAAGTCAGAAAGATTTAAAACCCAAATGATGTGGCATTTTATGTGCCTGTTTTTGATTTAATAATTCTTGCTGCTATTTGATAAATAATGAGTGAATTTTCTCTGGAGTAACCTGGTGTTCATTCAACAAATCAATTAGATTGAAACATTGTTTATAATTGTGCAACTTAATTAGTTTTTAAACAAGTTTAACACATCTTATATTTTTATTTTCCTGAACATTTTGTTGTGTTTAGACTTGCGATGTTTTTTCGATAATTGTCTTATGATTAAATTAAATGTCGTACTCTTATCATTTGAGAAACAGAAATGTAAGTATTTTATAGCTTTTCCCAAATAATATAAGATTCATTCCCTTGAGTACTCTGTTACATATTGAGACCTCCCCATTTAGGGACAGGGGTGTGTGTGTGTGTGTGTGTGTGTGTGTGTGTGTAAAAGTATATTATTTGTACTGTGGGTGGGCTTGGAAGTGAAGTAAGTGCAATAATCCTAAATTTCTACCTTAAAAATTCCTGCTTTTCAGAAAAGTACACACATACATAACAGTAACACTAAATCTGCCAACTGTTATCTATATCAGTAAAAATTTTGACATTGCATAGCTTAAAAAAAAACCTCTTTTAAAAAGTATGCCATATTTATCCCCTGCATCTATATCTGCATTTAACTTTGAAATTATGTTAGAAATATTTTGTAATCTGTGTCCGAAACAAATAAGGTGTTCGAGATTTTTAATCAACAGTTCTCCAGCTGGGGACATGATGATGATATCACTAATAGAAATAACTACAGAGAAGAAGAAGAGGATTTAGAGTAAAAGGTAATTGGTTTTAAGGTGGTAGAAATAGGCTCGGGAGGTGCCTGGGTAGCGCAGCCGTTAAAGCGTCTGCCTTCAGCTCAGGGCGTGATCCTGGCGTTGCGGGATCGAGTCCCACATCGGGCTCCTCCTCTGGGAGCCTGCTTCTTCCTCTCCCACTCTCCCTGCTGTATTTCCTCTCTCGCTGGCTGTCTCTCTGTCACATAAATAAATAAAATCTTTAAAAAAAGAGAGAGAAATAGGCTTGGAAATTATTTTATTCCTGTTTATGCTACAGTTGGGTTTGACCTTGGTAATGTCACTTCTCTGTTCTGCCTCAGTTTCATCATATGTGAAATGAGAGTATTAAAATATAGATCCTTTATAGGATCACCAAAATTTTCTTTGTCAGTGATTTATGAATGGTCAGTAATTGTATTTAATGGGCACATGGGTGCATTGTTTTCCATTTGTCTCCAACCACTTAATACCTATGAGTCAGTTGCACTGGCATGGCTAGATTCTGAAAGATAATCAATAAAAAGTGGAAATTGCTAATGAATCTACCATACAACCCATTAGGTATTTTGCTGATGCAACAATTTTAAAATAATATGATTAATACTACTCTTTTAGTATTGGGAGAGCTGATGAAATAAGCAGTGCCATCCTCAAAAATCATCTCAAACTGTGTGGTTCACGTTTCAAATATATATAACAGGAAAAATTGAAGGCATCTTATTATCCTATTCTGGTTTCTGAATTTGGATACAAATCCAGGGTTAGAGCATCATTGAGCTCAAAAATTCCCTTCCTACACAGTACTTTGGTTTTCCACAATGATACCGCTTAGTATATATCTGCGTGATGACTTATGATGTGGGAATTGTGAGCTGCCCACGGAATATCCAGTTTCTCTTTCATCTGTATCAACTGAACCCTGATTTTATTTATGGGAGCAAAGTCACTAGCTGGAAAGTTCCCCAGTTTTCCTCTCAGCTAAGGTGGATTATGTGCCCTACTTCTAGGAAGAGTGATGTACAAGGACATCATAAGGTAGGGGCTAGTAAAATTCTTTAAAGGAGCACACTGGCTTACAGCTTTTTGCTTCACACCCTTGTCCTGCTTTGGTGCTATAAGATAGATATGATGGTCTCTCCCACTTGGCCATAAGGTGATGGCCCTGAGCAGTTGATCTCAGGGCTACTTAATTTCAGAGCTCCTATTACCCAAAGAAAAATACAATAACCTTCCATTTTATTAAGCCAAGTTTAGTTATTTTCAGTTATGTCGCACAAGACTCATTGTTAAATGATGGCTACTTGAACGATTGACAGGTATATTTGGTGAACCAGTGGAAGAGTACAGTATCGAAATGACTTCTCAAACACACAGAGTTGTGCATTTTATCTTAGATTTTAAGTATATTGGATATATTTTACAGACACACCAACACTCAAGTCCAGTAGGAGGAATAAGGGAGAAAATCATCGTAAGCCATTCTGTAGCGTAAAATTACACATTTCAAAAGTTCTATCATCAAATGTAGGTGTTCAGAAAGAATAAAAATAGAAAGCAAGGACAAATATACTTCATTATAATTGTGTTTCCCTAGGCACACTTGGGACTAGCGTACAAAGAACAGATTGACAACACAAGTTCTGACAAATTAGAAGATAAACTTATAATGTAATTAGCACTCAATAAATGTGACAAACATTCACAGCATTTTGTTCAGAACTTTATGGACAATAAAGGAGAAAATGTTTTAACTTATCTATTTATTCAACAAATATTGTTCAAATACTTGTAATTTTCTTTTTAAGATTTTTAGAATTTGAGGTCGTATACTTTCTTCTGCATTCCTTCAGAGTCATATTATAAGCTGTCTATCAGGTTAGTTCAATCACAGAGAGATTTCTATCCAAGAATTTGAAAGACTGCCAAGACATGTAGCTGGAATCTAGTCCTGCTTGATCTAGAATTAGATGGTTGATTTGGAGCCAGTTGTTTACTCTTTCTGAATTTTGGTTTCCTTATATTTAAAATGAAAATAATAATATCAAATTCACAAGGCTGCTTTATGATTAAGTGATTTAACGTATGCAATTATTAGAATGAATTGCTAAATGAATACAAAGAAGAGTTCGGGAGAGCAAAGAGAGTTACTTTCTAAGCATTAAGAACCCCCCCAAAATATTTATCAATATAAAAACATGAAATAAAGATCAAGTGGATGGAGAAGAAGCAAGTTAGATCAATTTTTAAATCATATATTTTGATTAATGCATAGAAAACATTTGGGATGATATAGATCAAAATATTATGGGTAACTACATTTATATGGTAAAATTATATTTGATACTTTCTTTTTATATATCCTGGAGAAATATTTTGCTGTGGAAATTATATATATATATTCTCCTCCCCACCCTCCTCAAAAAGAAAGTTCTTAGCCTATCTTTTATTTTCCTGAGGCTTCCAAAAAAAGCTACCACAAACGTGGTAGTTTAAAACAACAGAAATTAACTCTCTCACAGCTGCGGAGGCTAGATATTCAAAATCAATGTGTTGGCAGGGTCATGCTTCCTGTGAAGGATCTCGGGAGGAATCATCTTTTCTAGTCTCTTCCTAGCTTTTGGTGGGTCCTGGTACTCCTCAGTCTTACTTGGCTTGTAGAAAGAGGAATCACTCCAGTCCTTCTATGTGTGTGTCTATGTGTCTGGTTTTTGTTGTTGTTGTTTTGTTTTGTTTTTTTGGGGTTTTTTTGTTTTAAATAAGGAAACCAGCGATTGGATTTAGGGCTCACCCTGCCTCAGTATGACCTCACCATAACTAATTACATCTGCAAAAGACCCTATTTCCAAGTAAGGTCACATTTTGAGTTTCCAGGTGGTCCTGAATTTTTGAGAGAATACTATTCAATACAGAGCTACCTCCAATTTCTAGTTTTCAAGGCAAAGGCCTTCCCTAAAGTGAATAACAAGCTTTGTTCTCCCTTCTCTTATTCAAACTAAATATAGTGTTAACCTACTTCATCAAATACAATTACAATCTAACAAGAACCATGCTGTTGAGCCTAGCAGGAATGTATGTGTTGGGTTCCTAGTATCCTTGGGCCTGCACATCAGATTTCCAGCTTCTGAAGCTCCCTGCTCCCCACCCCCATCTGATTGTGCCATCACAGGTGCACACCAGCATACCCAGTGACCACAGGCCCCATACCCCAGGTGCACTCATCCTGTGCAAGTGACCCAAGTGAAGATTCATTTCCTCACCCAAATGTATTTCATTCTTTCCTTCCTTCTTCAACCTGCTTCATATTATCTCCCCTCTTGCTGCTGTTTTTTTTTTTAATTATCTCACTTGTAATCACACAAGTCAGTTAAAAGCTATTGTGACAAGTTTGATTTTGTGCTTGAAGTGCACAATGAAAATAATTTTGTATCAGCTTCCTATGTTATAAACATGTCTGGGTACCAGTAATAAGACTGTTATACATTACTCAATCTGTATTCTGTGATAAGAACTATGACCCAAACAAGGTGGGTGCTCTGCATGAATGATGTAAAGAATGCCTTGCTAGAACTCTACAATACAGGTAGTATTGTTATCACATCTTATAAAAATGGGGAAACTGAAGCTCGGATCATTAAATACTTTGTTCGAGATCACACATCTATAAATGGTCCCAAGTGTACGATGGCTACACTTAGGATTTTTCAGCCTTGTGATGGTGTGAAAGCAATATTCATTAAGAGAAAGTGTACTTTGCATGTTGATATTTTCCTGGGCCAACCATGGGTGGTAGGATACTGTCTCATGAAGCTGGGCAGCGGCAGTAGCCACAGCTCCCTATCAGCCATGTGAACACAAGGATAAACAGCCGATACAGTCACAGCTGTTCTGTACTCATACAATCATTGTGTTTCACTTTCAGTTCAGTATTCAGTAAATTACATGAGATTTTCAACACTTTACCATAAGATAGGCTTTGTGTGAGATGATTTTGCCCAACTGTAGGCTAATGCTAGTGTTCTTGGTGCTTTAAAGGTAGGCTAGGCTAAGCTATCATGTTCAGTAAGATAGGTGTATTAAATGCATTTTCAACTTGTGATATTTTCAACTTATGATGGGTTTATCAGGGCCCATTGAAAATTATGTGAGCATTGCTCACATAATGTCCTTAACCATTGCAATATTCTCCTGAAATTCAAATCAAGACTGTCCACACTCTGACTAGGAATTTTCCCCATCTGCCTGAATCCAATATAGTATCACGCTCTGGTTGGAGAGGGGAACATGGGTTAATACTTCTCATTGTCACCTTCTTTCTTCCAGGACATCTGGGAAATATTTATGGGATGAATTAATTGTATGTGTAGGATCACCTACTTAGATTGACATTACACAATTAAAAACAACAACAACAACAAGCGATTATCCAAGGGCACCTTCAGACATAACCTATCTAGATGCCCAAATGATATTACTGGGGACTGTACTCTCCATGGATCCCTTATTTCCACTATCTCCTGTTTTGCCATCTTTGACAGGTTTCAAGAGATGGCCTCAAAGAGGCTAGGTTTATACCTAGGCTTCCAACAGTTCTAGCGAAAATAAGAACTCTTTCTTCTTAATTTAGGGTATATTGATGCTAATCTGACTATATGCCCATACCTGACCTAATGTAGCCAGGGAAGTGTGATGACCTGGTTGGACAAAACTGGGCTCCTTTCTCATCCTTTGAACCTGAAATGGAGTTTCCTCCTTGCCAACCATGAGAACTCAGGTGTGGAGAGGGAGATTCATGAAGAAATTCAGAGTGAATAAATACTGTACATGGCAACACATTAGATGTCTCTACTAAAGCTGAATCCTGAAGGTTTAACCCAGTGAGGAAGGACATTCCTAAAAAAAGAATAGGCTAGATCCCCAACTACAAGTGGACAGTCTGAAAAAATTATTGCTACACTCTCTGCCCTCACTCTAAATATCCATTGTAAATAATTTTTTGCTATTTTTGAAAAACAGGTATTTGCCCTGATTGAATAAAAATTGTTTTATAAAAAATCCAGTTATTTTTCTTTAGCTATTCCAATCAGCAGGTGATTTGCTGAATGTTTTATCATAAATTGTAATAATTACAATATCAAACAACCAAATAAAATTTGTAGTAATTATTATGTCCCAAAAGATTTTATTTTAGAGAACTTAACATTTTTTTCCACTTTTCATTCTGCATGTGCAACTGAGCTTATTGCAATTAAGGGTATGGGGTCAAAAAAATGAAAACTAATGAGGAAAAGGAAGAAGGTCTTGTTATATTTTGTGGGTTGTGTTGATTGTATTTTTAAGATAACTGTAGTTCTTTAGAGCTTCCCTTAAATATTTCTGTTAAATATCTCCATTGAAGTCTACAACTGACTCTGTTGATATTAGTTTTTTCCAAACTTAGGTTCTGGATTTTTAGAATTTTGTGAAAGTAAAAAATCATGGGTCCTTAGTTTATTATGTTTTAACTTAAAAATATATTTGAGGGGTATAGTGAAGTGTGAAAATCATGAGCTTTGGACTATAAAAATACCCTGACTTAATTTTCAGTTCTGCCTTTCACACGCATGATCTTGGTAATCTAACTGAACTCTTTCAACCTTACAAGATAAAATTCTAAGAAGTTACTATTACTGTCTCTTCAGAGAGAATGTATGACCAATTAGAATGCATTAAATTTTGGGGGCGCCTGGGTAGTGCAGTCGTCAAGCATCTGCCTTCGGCTCAGGGCGTGATCCCAGCATTGGGGGATCAAGTCCCACATCAGGCTCCTCCACTGGGAGCCTGCTTTTTCCTCTCCTACTCCCCCTGTTTGTGTTCCCTCTCTCGCTGGCTGTCTCTCTGTCACATAAATAAATAAAACCTTTTAAAAAAAAAGAATGTATTAAATTTTGAATCTACCATTTTGGAAGTACATAATGGGCACTGCATATGTATCTTACGTAAGACTTAGCAATCTAGCTGAAACATAAATATCAATTGAATGATGACTGCAAACTATGATCACTAATTATCGTTATTTCAAAGAAATGAGGTGGAATATTTATTGACTACCTTAAATATTGATATTCCTTCCAAAACATGAAGTTAGTAAAAGATGAAAACAATTAAATTTAATTCTTGTTGCTTGGGTTGTAGATCCCAAAATATTCAAATAATTACCTCATTATTTAAATACATTTATTTATATAATAGTTTGCTTCTCTCCCTGTTTTTTCTTTATCTTTTTTTCACAAAGCATTATTACAGCTTACAAAAATATTATGTTTTTTTAAAAAGGTGCAAATCATTGCAAAGGGAGGAAATATAGCAAGGGCTGTCTCCAGCTTTGCTTTGAACTTTCTGGGTTCAAATCCCTCTTTTACTTCTTGATAACTTTATAATCTGAGGAAGTGTTTTAACTTCCTTAAACTTCAGTTTTCTAATTAGTAAAATGTGAACCAGAGCATGTAGTTCATAGAGTATAAGAAGATTAATTGAGTTATTGCATATAACGTGATTAACACAGAGCATGGTAACTTAGTCTTAAGTTTGATAAATGTTAGTTGTTGTTTCTACCATTAATGCTGATGTAAGGAAGGTTAAAATGAAAACATATAGGCTGTCCATGGCAATTTGTTGAGCAACTAGATGTAACCCAAAATTTGTTCCTAAGCTTCATAGAAATCAGTATCACAGGAAAGCATTTTTTTCCCCAATTGTGTTAGGAACCTATAATTTCTATCAGAAGAGCAAAACTCTTCCTGCCACTTATCTCAATGTGTTTTTCTGAAGTAATGCTTCTTCAGGGAGCATACAGAGTAGTGTACAAGTTAATGTGTTTGGCAATAACTCTCCAGTAAATTTCGAAACAGATTTTCTATAGCTCATTCATATCACTGCTGGAAGTGGGTTATAGGATACCAAATCACAATTTAGTAAAAACCCCAACAGAGGGTATACAGTTTATGATGAGCCAGTGTGTGCTTTGAGATTAAAATGAAAAAAAAATTTTTTTAATTAAAATGTTTCTATGTTAAAAAAAAAAAAAAGCAAAAGTATCTCGCACATGTAAAGTGTATACTTCACTGTGTACCAGAACCATTTGAAGTGCTTGTTAAGTCTACACGTTTCTGGACCAATGCCTCAGTGATTCTGGTTCAGCATTCTTAGAGTGGGATCTAGAGAACTGAAAGTTAAATAACATCATGGGTGGATTCTGATGCAAGTGATCCAAGAAACAATAACTCCTTTAAAAGTGTGTGTGTGTGTGTGTGTGTGTGTGTGTGTGTTATCTATATAAAACAGTAGACATAATTGGTAAAATGTATAAAAAATAATTCAAATAAACAAGTTTGAAAATCCTGTAAAACACATCATCCTCTTGAAATGTCACATCAAATCATAATATATTAAAGGCCTTGAGGTGTTCTTCATTAGAGAAACAAATTTATCTTTATTTAATGTCATGTTCCACAAACATATTTGTCAACAAAGCCATTTTAGCAATTACAACTATCAGTGCCTCTTGTAAACACTGTTGGTGTTTTTCCTGAGCTTCTCGAGTGGGCTGGTGTCCCATCCCCCAGATTCTGCCCCAGTTAGGCAAACTTTGTGGTGCCCTTCACACTCCAGAGCTTCCTGTGACATCAGACTAAGACTCCAGGCAAAACCACATTTTTGCTTTGCTCTGCCCCCTGCCCTTATCCTGTTTCCCTCAGACCCCTTTCTGCACAGGATTTTGCTGAGATCAGTGCCTCAGTAAATCTCTTCCTCTGAAATCTCCATCTCGCAATCTGCTTCTAGGCAACTGACCTAACAGTCTCCTGTTGAAACTCATGTTGCACAAAACACACTTTTGAGAAAAACTAAAACAGGAGAGTAGAGTTTCTGTATCTCTGACACACCATCCTGAGAGGATAACTTATTTCCATCACACCTTCACTGATTGGAATAATTGTTGAGCACCATGTGTATCCCGTTTGCTTGCGGATATCTTGAGTGTTGAAACTGCCTCATTCATTGCCTCTGTCCTTAAAGGCCCTTAGGAGCATTGTGAATACCAAAAAATATTTCCTCAAACTGTTTTGACAGTGCCTGGCAAGGGCATCTAACTAGGTAGTACTGCACATTATTCTAGAGCTAGGCTCTGGTTCATAAAACCTGAGTCCACATTTAATTTTATTATTTATTTGACCTGAGGCAAACAAATTTGCCTGTTTGCAAAATAGATATTAATGTACTGACTTCAAATGTCTGTTTTGAGGATTACTCTCCTTTGCAAAATGGAGTAAATATATTCAGCTTAAAGATTTTCATGAGTATTCAAGGTAATAAATAGTATTTACCTTGGTCACTGGTACTGAGATCCTTAATATTTACTAAGCATTACTGTCTAGCACACTATCTGGCACATTGTAGGCATTTAAAAAAGTTCTTTTGAAACAAATATTGTTGACTATTTAGATAATAAAGTAACTTCAATATCTTTCACAAAGACAGTAATTCACCTGGCATTGAATTATTTTCCTTTTTTAAATAACCCAAAGGCCACAGCACAAATCCTCTCTGGAAAAAGGCGGAGCATTGAATAACAATAAACAGATTTCTACAGGCCATATATGGTTAGTAATTTAGTTGCTTTAAGAAATAGTGAAAAGCATGCAGGTAGAATGCAAGCACAGAGCCAGTTCCTAAGGAAAACACCACTTCCATGCAAAAATATCTGATAAAAAATGGTGATCTTCTTATATTTACTGCACCTATCAGAGAATGTAAAAAACTTTTTTTTTTCTTCTTGGTTTATTCCACGATATGCCTGTGGAAATGATATGTGGACAGTGAAAAATGGATCCCCCCACCCCAACGTATACACATAGAAACACACACATACAGAGCTTTTTTATGTTCACAGACATTTTGAAATGGTTGAAGCCAGGCTGATATGTCAAGTCGATTAGAGAGGGTATTTTCCCAAAGACTGAGAAACACAGCAATTTGCCTGTTGGTTCAGACAATCTCATTCCAAGAGGTATTTAGCAAAGCTACCTGAAAAGGAGATAGGAGTTGCTTCCTGTTGCTTTTGAGCAGACCTTTTTGTAGGTCACTGATAAGAGAGAGAAACAGAGAGAGAAAGAGAAAGAGACAAACAGAATGAATTATCCTATTCAGTTAGTTCTTTCAAGTTTCAAGTTTCTTTCCAACAAAGAGCACATCAGGGTGGCCCTAGTTCTTGTGGGGTGGTGTATATATTACCACAACTTGAAAGACACTGAGAGCAACCAGACCTCTGGGCTATCTTGAATTTCTCTGACATTCCTCCCATCCTGGGTATGAAAAATGCCAACTGTCTTTAAACTGTCTCCTGTCCTAAGGAATTCTGTAAATATAACCACCCTAGTCAATCTGCATTTGGATCCAAGCTAGTGATTGTGTAGTTAGCCATGACTGTAGCACTTTTATCCTGTGGTGATAGAACATACTTCATTCCCATCTTCCTGTAGCTGGGCTTACAGAGTATGTCTTGGGTTATGCATGTGTTTTCCTCCTTTGCATAAGCAGTGCATTCAGAATCTGGTCAGCTGGGTGCAGACTGTGTCTTGAAGGCACCTCCACAAAGGGACTTACATCATTTATTCAGATTCTCATTCTCTTTCTCCTTTATTTCGTCCCCACCTCCTACAGTGGTTCTCTTGGCCATAACTACTTAGTTGTATTACCATAGTAAAGTCAGTAGAACTTTCTGTTTCATTTCTTCATCTGAAACAATGAGAATAAAAATAGCATCCTTCTTTAAAAAAAAGGGAAAATTGTAGGAGAGAGCAAAGCATACTCCTACTTAGTATGATTGGTCTTCTCCAGCCTGCTCACTCCAATTAGTCTCCAACATCCATGAAGCATGACATTTCTATGGAGAGTGAGGAGAGAATTGAATTTCATGGTCTGCCCTCCAACAAAGAGATCAAGCCTGATCAAAGCCATGTTCGAATGAACATCTCCTTGAACACAGTACTGTCTATATATATTCGTATTTAAAATCAATAGACCTATGTCATATCTTCCACATGTCAAAGCTGAAGTAGAGATTTGTTTGGTAAAACACATTATTTTGCTTCTCAAAATTAGATTCTGAGTTGCAGTTCAGATCTGTCTGTGTTGGCAACAGTTATGCATTATTTTTGGTCAGACTGTGATTGCTGAGCTGCCCAGTGTCTCAGATCCTACCATCAGACATGAATTTACACAGAGACGTTCACCAATATTGGAGGGCAGGAGTGCTTAACCTCAACCAGGCAAGATCCATTGTTTGGTATATTCAGGCTGTAGGCTTCATTGTTTTTTGTTTTGTTGTTGATGTTGTTGTTGTTTTCCAAAGGGAATGTCTTTGCTGTCATGGGCTGTCTCATGACAACTCATAGGTTGTTTTGCCATGGATTTATAATTTTGATTAAGAAAAAAAAGAAAAAGGAATTAATGGATTATGCCACCTAACTTGTGTGTGCCATTTTTTTTTCACAAACTCTTATCTTACAAGGAAGTTTTTCATCCCTCACTTTATCAGTTGAAGAAATAAAATAAAGAAAATTCAAAATCTTGGAAAGTAAAGTCATACAAATAAGTGGAATGCCTTGGGCTTGGTTCATGACCTACTCTTACCTCTTTGGTGATGGTATTTGCATTATAGAATGTTGCTTTCAATTATCCGGTAGTATTTTTCTGGGAAAAATAGTACTCAGTGATCATGTCACCCTGATGGATTATATAGGTCGAGTTTATGCAGATTTTTGTAAGCCTAATATGATAAGAAAGTACTCTCCTTTGAAGAAGAAATTACTGAGTCACTAATTTAAAATTTTATGATCTGGTACCAGAGCTACAATAACACTGAAAATTTCAGGCTAAAGAGAAATCATGAGGGCAATAATTGTGTCATTTTCAAGATAGTAGGCTATTTCAAAAGCCCCAAGCTACATGTACTTTACCTTTGATCATATAAACGTGAAAACAAGTTTTACCCTGTTATGCACTGGTATAACTATTCTCTCTTTCAAGCTGCTCTCCCTCCTTCCTCTCTCTGCCCCCCTTTTTATTTAGAAACTAAAGAGTCAGTGTCATTTAACATTTTTATAAACCAGCCTCTATATTTTTGTTTTAGGTGAGCTTCTGCCTAGGACACCACCACCCAACTTCTTCTCTATACTTTAAACAGATGGAGTCATTTTAAGTAGATTATTTTTTAGATGCAATGTGAAAATAGGTCAACTATAAATGTATTGAACAACAAAGAGATGTATTACTGTATGTAGTAAGAAGTCTGAAAGTAGTCAGGATCCAGAGTTGGTTAAACTATATTGATTCAATGGATATTATCAAGGACTGAGGTTCCTACTCCTTCACTAGAGAGAATGTACTGAGGATAGCAAAGTTCGCTTTTTGTTCTTTTTTTTTTTTTTAACATCCCAAGATAGAAGTCTCAGTTCCAAGTGACATATGCCATTAATGAAGAACTATTCCTTCCCTAATGCCACATTTAAGGAGTAAGGAAAACCCTTCCCAGAAGCCCCTTAGCTATTTCTCCATCATGTGTCATTATCCAGAATCATGTTACATGTCAAGACCTAAATCTGTCATTGATGATGGAAATGGCTCCATCCTGATTGGCCCAGACAAATTCTAATTCACCAACTGAAGCTGGGGCTATGGCTGCAACTGCCTTTCCTAAAGAACTTGACTGTGGCTAATTGAGTCAATTCTAGTTTTTTAAACAAGAAAGATCAGGAGTGCATCGTGCAGATCTCTGTTTGGGTAGGGAACCACACTTCTTTGCAGCAACATTCTCCAAAATTAAGATATTAAATTTTTTGTGATGTCTTCTCTAGTCAGACTGGACAAGGTTAATTATTTCCTCTTCTGCACGATATCTGAACTGCGCATATACCTTTACTGTTGCAATATTCTGTTGCATTGCACAAAATAAAATTAAATGGGGGTCTCTCCTACCAGTAGTGAACTCCCTATGGCAAAAAAGAGGTGTTTTATTCATCTTCATAGTCAGAGCACCTAACAATGACTGGCGCATAATTGGGTCTCAATGAGTGTTTATTAAGTATAATTGGAAAGTCGATTCTATTCATAAATGTAATCATTTCTAAACGTAATACATCATTTATGATAAAGTTTTAAAAGAAAATTTCACTTTGGTTACAAAAAAGAGCCACTGCTACACTAACATTATAAATGATAGTTGAAAAAATTACAGCCACATGGAAAAGCACTTATTATAAAAGGAGGTGAGAAAATAAAGATACGGATTTTAACCTATGCTGGATAGATGAATAGATATGTTATAAAACAAGTATAACAGAATATTAATAATAGAATTCAGGTGAGAGGTACAAATGTGTTCACTATAAATACTCTTTCAGCTTTTTTTTAATGTTTGAAATTTGTCATGATAAAATCTTGGAAAGTAAAGCATTTCAAATTTTCCTTGGTTATAATTGCATTAACTATTTTGGGAACATATGCATATGAAACAATAAATTGTGGAACAAATTAGTGATTGGTCAAGGTGATGAGATTGTGAAATTCTATTTTTTTCTTTTTCTTTGAGTGATTGTTCTCATGTGGCTTGGGTGAAGCAGTTTCTTATGGCAAGAAAATCCACACTGAGTCCTGTTATAGTGGAGTCAGGAAATATAGAAGACTTTTGGTTAAAGACTAATTTATACAGATAAAATTATTTAGGAAGGTATATTTAACAATAAATAATAACTTAATACATTAATTAGTCATATGGAGAAACATCAAATTACATTTGTAAATTAAGACCCAATATCTGAATTTAATCATTTTTATAATAAAATCCATAAATATGAGAAGATGTAGAAATAAAATGGAAGTGGAAAATGCTCATTATTTCTTTTGTCCTAATTCAGTTTTTACTATATAAAAGACTCCAGGAATGTTAGTTTAATAAATATCTATTGATCATGTAGTGTATTCCAGACATTATGCCCTTCAAACTTTGAATTGTGTCTGAAATTCTCCATCTGCAGGTAGCTGAGGGAAGAATGAAATTATTCAATAATACTGAGCAGTGTACAGTCCCCCTGCCTATTATTATTTTTGTCTTTTCTAATATGAGAAGAACATCCAGCCAGTATCAGTTCTATTTAATTCTCTCCAGTCTCTTTATTCACCAATAGCACATATAACTTTGCACTTAGGAGCCAAGCACAGAATTTACTGACATCTGGAAGCAGGTGTGTCCAGCTAATGGGGTCTCCCTTCTGCTGACCATGACCTCTCCCATATGAAGAGCACATTTCTGCAGCCGAGATTCACCCCCAAAGGAAAAAAAATCCCTTCTGGTAGAGGAAATGAGATTGATAATAGGGAAGTGTTCCCACTGTAAAATTAGTGCCACAATTAACAGATTAATGACAGTTATGTAGGATTTGGCTTCCTGAGGAAAGAGTACAGAGGGGAGAGTCGGTTCAATCAAGCTTGTTCCTAACACAAAGTATATTTTGCTTTACAATTGAAGTGTTTTTCCCCCTTTGGTTGTGTACTTTTTTTCCATTTGTGTGTTTGTGATTATAAATATGAATTTATAAAAACACACCTACAAGCATATTTGGGGGGAGAGGCTGCAGTGCTGCTGTTGGTGAGGACAAGGATTGCGTTCCTTCCATGTTACTCCTGTAAGGAGACGCCACAAGTTTCATAGTTTAAAACAACACAGATTTATTTTCTATGGTTCTGGAGATCACAAGGATGAAATGGGTCAAGGTTAAAGTCAAGGTGTCCGCAGGCTATGTTCTTTCTGGAAGCTATAAAGGAAAATATTTTTTCTACTCTTTTCCAGCTTCTAGAGGATGCCTGCCTACTTTGGCTCCTGGTCTGCTTTCTAGCTTCAAAGTCAACAGTGGCTCACATTATATCACTCTGGCACTTAATCTGCCACATTGAAAGAACCATTGTGATTACAGCCCATCAGAGAATCCACGACCATTTTTTAAAAAATTACATTGTCAGCTGATTAGCAACCTAATTACCACCTTGCCATGTAGCACATATATTCACAGTTTCCAAGAATTAGGACACAGACATAGGTGAAGGTGGTTGTTCTCCCTACCATTATAGTTGACAGAGATTATTCATTTATATCTTACTTTTCTTTCTTTCTCTCCAGAGAATGAGATTTGCTGAACATATTATGTATTCATAACTTCACTGAATGTTGCACCTATTGTCAATTGTTTATTTTACTTTTCTCATGAAATACATGATTTTAAAGTATCATTTGCCTCTTTAACAATAAGGAAACTGGGACCTCAAGGACTAAAATGTTTATAGAATGGGGATAATGATTTGTTATTTAAATCTGTCTAACTATGAAACCATCCCCTATGCTTGAATCATTATTTTATAACCAGTTAAACTTGAGAAAACCATAATCGATTTCTCAAATTATTTGAACTCTAAGATTTGAAGAGAATGAGGAAAACAATGTAAACAATTCTGGACATTCTCAACAATCATAGAGAAATTAAATCCTTGGAAGGCATTTATATGAAAAAAGCAATCTCTGATTAGTGGCTAACCAAACTGTGAATACATTTTATCTCCTTAAATTCTAGTTCCAGGAGAACTCTGCTACAATTGAGCAAGTACCCTGATTATTAATTTACTAATTAATTCAACCATATGTATTAAGACTTAACTGTATGTTAAAAGAGCATCAGTGTGTAGGTACAAATGGTGGGGACAAAACTGTTCTGGTTTCTGTCATTGTGGAGTCTATGATTACATTGGGAAAATGAAAATTAATCAAATAGCCAAATAAATAGGTATTAACTTTGACCCTGGTAAAGGCCAAAAAGGGCTAGATTTAAAAGCACAAAGTGATGATTGATTGAGTTGTGGGGGTGGTGGAAGACATTACTGAAATGAAATTAGAAGGTTAGGTAGGAGTTAACCACACTAAGATGGGAAGGTAGAGCTTTCCACTTGAGGGAATAGAGTGGGCAAAAGACCTTTGAGGGTGACGGAATTGGGGATTCCCAGTCTAGAAGACCCGTGTGGATGGGGGACATGAAGAAGGGAGGAAAATGGTGCAAGGTGAGCTGGGAAAGGTAGACACAGATGTGCCATGCAGGGTACACCACTGTTACCTACCCAGAGAACAAAATTTAGCACCAGGCAGGCAGGTTGGTTTCAGCACAGAGGAGGGTAATGTGTGTCTCATCACAAAACAGAGCATCTGAGGAAGGTCTAGATTGCTCTCTGTGCCAGGTGAGACCCATCCTTTCCCTGGGAACCATCTGGCATACCAGATTCAGAGCAAACCTCTAATCATTTCAGATCATTTTATTAAGTTAGATGTTGAAAACATGTGCTCCATCCCATGATGCCAAGCTCAGTGTTTGACATTGTCACTCCCCAGGGAGAGCGGGCCTCCAGGGCCATCAGAAGAGGCCATATTAATCACGTACGTAATTTACAGCTGTTGTAACATTAGGGAACCCCAGAGCCTTACAGAGTTAGCTTTCACCACATTTAAAGAGGAAAATGATGGTAATTAAAAATGGCATTTCTAATTAGTGAGAGGTTAATTAGTGAGAGGCTGGAAGGACGGAGGAGCACAGGTCTCCCATTCCCCAATCCTCTGCTCCCTTACAACTGGCTGCAGTGTTCTCTCCTTTTCTCTTGCCTACAGGGTAGCTGTGGACCTTGGGGCAACTTTTTTCAATGTGTTTGGCTACAGTGCAACTTTTGATAAGGAGAGCAGGTTGTACAGCCTGAGAATGTGTCTCAGTGTTTGGTATGGAACAGAAATAAGGATATAGATGAGCTATGTGGCCAACACGGGTTCAATGCATTTTCAAGACTCAGCAAAGTAAAAGAAACAGGCTTCCGAGGATCCCAAACTGCCAATGCACTTTACTCCTGTGAGAATGTTCCAGCCTCTCTAGCAACCTGTTTATTCTTGTTTTACAGCCAAAACTATTGTGATTACTTTGAATAAGTGACACCAGATTAGCAAGGGAGATGAATGACTATGAGCAGATATCCTGACAGTAGAGAAAAGAAAGGGTTGAAAGACAAAAATAATGAAAAGTGCACTAAAAAAAATCAAAACAGAAAGTAAATTTTTTTAAAAAAGCAATTAAAAAGCAAGAATTAAGAATAGGAGACTATCCCTATCCCAATACACAGTAAGTAGCTATGCATCTCTTTTGGTACCTGCCTTACAATAACCTACAACTTTATTTTGCCTTTTCAAGATGATTCAGGATTATTAAATTTATTTTTATCTATTAGACTGAAACATTTTTCTATAATGTTTCGTACATTTGACTATCTTTTTTTTTTTAGAGGTTTATATTTATTTATTTGAGAGAGAACGTGACTGGGGGGAAAGGGCAGAGGGAGAGAGAGAATCTCAAGCAGCCTCCCCACTGAATGTTGAGCCCAATGAGGGACTCAGTCTTATAACCCTGAGATCATGACCTGAGCTAAAATCCAGAGTCAGAGGCTTAACCAACTGAGTAACCCAGGTGCCCCTTGACCATCTCCTTTATCACCACAAGTTTAACATAGCAAAGGGCTAAGGGTCTGTGTTCATGTCTATACAATGCAACATAGCATTGCTTCTCCTTTTAATTATTAAAAAAATCATAATAAAAGACTAATCGCCATGACCCGATGAGTAAAATTTAACTAACATAAATTGCTTTATACTGTGTGAGGCATCTTTATATTCTCCAAAGGATACACTTTGTAAATTCAAGAAATCATAATGTTAAAGGTCAATCAACATTTCTGTTTTTTGGAACAGCATCCTTTTTTTTAACATTACACAGAACTCTGTGGAAGTAACTCAAGAGCTCATAAGGAAGTTTGGCGAGGACAGAGGAAGTTTCCTCTACTTATAAACCACAGTATTTCTGTTTGTACCTAATATATAAAGCCCTTCTAATTAAGATCTAACTGGGGAAAGAGTTAAGATACTGTTTTAAAAGTAGTTGAGCTGTTGCTTAAGAGAAGGAGAATTTGTCACAGATTAAGGACCTACGATGTGTCAAGCTACTTGATATACATTATCTTAGGTGACCATTACCGCAACCTTGCCAGTAACAACCACCTATTTCACAGATGAAGAAACCAAAGCATAGAGATTAAAAATTTTGTTGTTAATCAGGCTGTTCTATCAAGTAAAGTAAGAAGAAAAATCCATGATTTATGTGCTATTGAACCCAAAATCATTCTTTTTTTTTTTTTTAAGATTTTATTTATTTATGTGACAGAGAGACAGCCAGCGAGAGAGGGAACACAAGCAGGGGGAGTGGGAGAGGAAGAAGCAGGCTCCCAGCGGAGGAGCCTGATGTGGGGCTTGATCCCGGAACGCCAGGATCATGCCCTGAGCCGAAGGCAGACGCTTTAACGACTGTGCTACCCAGGCGCCCCCCCAAAATCATTCTTAAGGATTAAATTTACTAATTCCTTCACAACTATTTTCAAAAGATAAACTTATTTGCCATAAGATTGTCAGCCTTCCTAATTTCCCATGTTTTTGCTAAGTGCAGAAGTTGTTTTTGACTCTGGTGTTCTTGCAAGACTCTTCTCTTATTTGAGGCTTAGTATCTTTGTATGGCCTTTGTAAATTGTCAGGAAAAGAGTATAGAGATTGACTACAGATCCCTCAGCCCTTGAGAAGAAAAGTGATAGTAATTTTCTTTTTTTTTTTTAATTCTGAAGATAATCCTATGACCATGTAGATTATTAAGCATTAGTGGTTCTCTGTTTTTTTAAATTTTAATTCCTGTGTAGTTAACATACAGTGTTATATTAGTTTCAAGGCATTAGTGGTTCTCTTAATTTTTTTATTTGCTGCCAGAACAAATTATCACAAACTTGGTGACTTAAAACAACACAACACAGACCTATAATCCCAGAGTTCTGTAGGTCAGAAGTCCAAAGCCCAGTGAGCCTCATTAGGCTTCATCAAGGTAATGGCAGGCCTGTGTTCCTTTCCATGTTTTCAATGGGAGAATCTGTTTCCTTGCTGTTTCCTGCTTCTAAAGGCTGTCTCTATCCCTGGGCTCCTGGACCTATACCTCTGTCTTCAAAGCCAGCAATGTTGCAGCTCTCTGACCTTTCTTCTTTAATCTTCCTCTGATCATAGCTTATAGAAGATTCTTTGCTTTTAAGGATTTGTGTTTAAGATTGGGCCCACCTGAACCATCTGATACTCTCATTTCAGGATCCTTGACCCTGATGACATCTACAAAGTCCCTTTTGTACTGTAAAGTAAGTTTCATGGGTTCTGGGAATTAGGACTTGGACATCTTGATGGGCTATTATTCTGTTTTCCACAGTTAGGGTGGGTGTGTCAGTTGGGTGTGTTCATCTGCATAGAGCATACTAGGATAACAATGAGTAAATCCATGAAGACATTGATTTTACCATAAACCAAGAAAGGAGGAGTCAGGTGATTTCAAATCCACGCAGTGGTTTCAGCATGAAAACCTGAATCCTTCTCTCAAGTTACCGTGCCGTGCTCAGCTGACTGCTGTGCTTAGGCTCTTGTCCAGAGACCACAGAGAGGCTGCCTTGTCTATAACACTGTTTTCTCAGACAAATGTGTTCAAAGCAGGAAGAAAGGAGAAGAGGGCTCCTAGGTGGTCTTTTCTTATGCATGTGTTTTTGTTGTCAAGATGAAAGAAACAGGGTCTCAGAAATCCTCATATAAGATATTACCTGTTTTCATATGGACCCAAACTGTATAATTAGGCTGCACTTATCTGCAAGAAAAAAAGCTAAAGGAAACTGAGATTAGCATATTATACCAATCATGATTCATACCTACCTTCCTAGAATGTTTTTTGTAGTTCCTGATTCACATCAGTTTTCATAAGCAAGAAATATGGAGGGAAATGGCTGTTGAGTGGGCAGCCAGCAGGATCTATACAAGGGCATATTCTGTATTCGACCTATATTTTTCAAGGTTACTATGGCAGCAAAGTGAGTATGTCTAAGTTACCTAATGTCAGTTATTGTGCAAGATGCAGACATTCACTGAACAATTAGTGCAATTCTAATTCACCCACTAATACGGTGTCCTGTTGTTCTGGAAGAGTTAGCTGCAATAACATAAAACATTCCAATGTAACGTTTTATCATATGATATAGGATAATGCCATGTGTTACAATAATGATTATTATAAAACTTATTAAACCATTTAATCATGTAGACGTGTATATATATATATATATATATATATATATATATGATACACTGATATATACTTTTCACCTTGCCCTCAGTAGTCCAATAAAGATCTCCATTTCTTATATAACCAGCTCTCATATAATTGAACTAAAGCTTGAAATAAAACTGATATATTCACTACATCTTAATAGACTCTTAAATTTTCTTAGGTACGATAGAAAAGCTAGTTGTATCTACTGTCCTAAGTTAGTGAATTTCAGCATTCTAGAGGGAGACAGTCTAGTTGTGAGGAACTATATAATCAGAATGTCAGGCTCCCAGCCTTGGAGCTGCCATCTAATAACTGAACATCAGCAAACTGTTGTGTCCCTCTGAGGTTTAGTTTTTAACTTTAAATCAGAATAATAATAGTAGTTAGTCTAAATTCATGCTGACTACATGAAAAAAAAATCCTAAATGTACTTGGAAGAATGTCTTTTTAAAAAGTGAAATGTCATTATATTTGTATTTCTCTATATCTCCCTATTTAGTTGTATTTCCTAGAATATAACATAATTCCAAGTGATTATGAACAAAATCTTGAAGTTAGATAGCTATAGATTCTGTCACCCGCTCTACTTTATTAACTCTGTAGCTTTCATTTATTTATTCAAATTTGCAAAGCCTCAGTTTTCACATTGTCAGAATGGGTATAATGACCATACTGTGTTCCCAAGATTATTGTATTAAATGGGTCCTTCTATGTAGTTTGCTTAGTTAAGACAATGCCTGCTGTACAAAAATCACTCAGTAGGTGTTAGGTGCTATTCTTTATATTAACGAAGGAGAGAGATTAGAGAGAACATTTCATTGGAGAGCATCATCAGTGTGTTCCCTCCTGTTCCAGGCCAAGTAAGGGAGTCTTCTGAGTACAGCTTAGAGAGGTAGAATTTGGGAGGTAGGTTATGCCATCTCAAACCTCTATGGAAAAATAAAGAAAGAAAAAGTGCTAAAGGTGAGGCTAAGTCCTAGTAGTAGTAATAGTAGAATGAAGAGTTGTGGGATCCACTGAGGGTGAGATCCACAATGAACCTTGCTTCATTACAGGTGGGTGTTGCATGAGCCAGACATGTCTCACCTTGAAGTTGACTGAGCTCAGCCAGACTGTATGGATAAGCCAGTGCCTGAGCGAGGGGGTCTGTCTGTGGGATTGATGAGCATCCGTCCAAGGAATGGCAACTGGGGTTCTGCACATAGCTTAGAAGAATGCTAAGGAACTCTCAAAATAATTCTCCTTAGAAAGAACCAGTGTTGGGATGTTTGCCAGCTTAAGAAGTTTACAATATAAATTATAACTCATTATATAAAAATGTGTTCACCTCTTTCCTGTCCTTTAATTATAGTCAAGAAGTAGTCAGCTGCCTAAAAGTAGGGATGGGAGAACTGTGTTGAAGAGAAAAGCAAGGTGGAAAAAAAAAGAAGTTTAAAAAAAAAAGAGAAAACAAACAAACAAAGAAACAAACAAAGAAAAGCATACTGTGGTGATCTTAGCCTCCTCCCCAATTAGCTGACTCTGGATTTGGGGCTGGATTTGAAAAAAAATTGAAAAAAATAAGTTGGCAGTTCGGATTCATATTATGAAATCTTGATTTTAAAAATATTAGCAAAAAATGTGTATGTAAAGTATTGAATATGGCAACATTGAGTAGGCAACAAAGTAGGTCAATAAAGCATATATGTGAGTGTCCTTGGTTGGCCAGGTTGCAACTTCTGAATTAATATTTTATATTCTGTGTTGACTTCCAGGGCTGAGGCACACGGGTCTTTCTTCATTTGCAAACTCTTGGTTGAACTAATGACTTTCTGATTATGGGCAACTCTAATGCTAGCAAATAGAATGGAAGGGCACAAGGGTTATGTTCCCTTCTCTGCTATATTATCCTAGATATTCTGAATTATCCTCCAATTTGAAAGCCAGTTCTAAAATTTAACAGGTAGTAGAACCATTTGCTTGATTTATCTTTTACAAATAGCAGTGGCATTTTTACACTTTTCCAGAACCATTTTACTTTGCCCTTGGGTGCCAACACAATGTGTCCTTTAGATATATAAATTTGATGAACCAGTTGAATAGAACATTTCTTTCTCCATAAAATAATGACTTCTATATTAACCACTTAAGCCTCCAGGCAAGTAACAGATCTTCATTTCTTTATTAATGTGGGGCTTCCCTCTGGCAGATGGATGTCAAGTCTCAAACATTCATTGGGAACAAACTTCCTCCTGATGGGGAAGTCAGATGCCTGGTGATGATGTCATTCCTACTTGTCTTTCTTTGGATGAGTTTGAAACCAGGACAATTTCCATTTGTAAGGGGAAAGACAAGAACATTTGCCACACTGATAAACTTTTCCTCATGTTAGCACAGGACAAAAAGAAAAACTGAAACAATGCTGGCTTAGGAGTCAGTCAGTTTTGAGTTTGAATGCTGCATTTGGTATTGCAAAACTGTGTGACTCGTGGCAAATGAATTGTCTTCTATTAGTCTGAGCTATGAATTTATACAAGAATAATTACCAAAAAATGGTGGCCCAGGGTTTAGTCACATGTTATTTTGTGGGACTTGCTTTTCTTTCATATTTATCTTTCATTATATCAAAACAGAGGCATCAGAAGGAAGAAATTAAAAAAAAATTGAACAAATACAATTTCCAAATGCTCTTTGAAATATTAGTTTCCTTATTGCTGCTTCTTGAGTTTCCTCTTTGCCAAGACCCCTTTATTCTTAAGAAGTTAAAAAATATTAACTGATCTAGTACTTTGGACATACCACAGCATAGCAGGAAGAATATGAGCTTTGTGTTTGTATTCATTGTAAGCAAGAGCACACAACTTGTGTTTAGAAGTCATAGTGTCTTGATTTATAGTATTAAAGTAAATATACCAAACAATTTTATAAGGGTGTCGTATAATAAGAGCAAGGTGGCTGGTGTACAGAAGAAATACTCAGTGCTAATAATAACATCTATTTGTTAAATGCTAAGTACTGTTGCTAAAGGTTCTGTACATTATGAATGAGTGTTCATTTGGTACATGATGATTAGGAGTTTAAAGTAAAGTAATAACATTAAGGTAGAGAGTTATAGTACAAAGAGCTGGTTTGGTTTCACAGTGACTCTATTTACTTACATTCTCTGTTAGATACCTAACCTCTCTGAGTCCCCATTTTCTCATCTGTCAAAGAGGATGATAGAAATCCATTAGTTGGTAGCCAAAAATATCAAATAAAATTAATAATGAACATTCAGCATATGCATTTTAATGAAATGATCATTAATGTAATATATTAATTGTTTCCTACATTCATGACATAAAGTCACAACTCTTTTATTTTTCTAATAAGTGGAACCCCTAGTGCCTTATTAGAAGGGAAATCCAGTTTCCTTCTCTTGATATTTCTCTCCTTCAAGCTGTCCCCAAACCCTTGAGATTTGCTCAGTTCAAAGTTAGATTTCATTCTATTCCAACAGCAGGTTAGAGAGAAAACCCAAGTCTGTTCAGTTAATTACTGTCAACATTGTTTGCTATTACATGGGGTCACAATTGAATGATGGTCCTGCACACTCTGATAGATGATGCTTGTCTACTTGCTGGCCCAGATCCCTGTGCAGACCATGATGAATTCCCAAGAGAAGATGCTAGCATGCCCTCAGTACTAGGTTGGGCCAAATGTTTCCCAAGACACTTGGCACACCAAGGTTATAGCTCTCAGCAACCCATTTTTTTGTTGTTGTTTCATATAAATAGCAACCGTTGTGAATCACTGGGTCAAGGAAAGAACTATCTCCTCTTATTCTTCCCAGTGACTTTCCCCTTCCCAGGAATAAGAGAGATACTCGAAACACCTCAGAATTTAGTATACTCTCCTCCCAACAATGGCAGCCTAATTGTTTTAGTTTTACTTAAGTGGGAAAGAAAAGACAGACAAAAAACGACTATTTCAGTTGATATATTGACATATTCTGTCTACTGCTATGTGAATGAGAAATTGTCATTTCAAGCAACCCACAGAAGTGCATCTGGCTTATTACTTTGGAAGACACCCCATAGAAATGGGAAAGCATTACAATAATGTACACATAAGATCAAAAACCATAGTCATCTATTACCTCAAAGAATTGAGGTCCATACAAGGGTACTGTGTATTCCTCGTTTTCTGAAGGCAACATTGCATAGTGATTAAGAATATGCATTTTGGGGGTGTCCGAGTGGCTCATTCAGTTAAGCATCTGCCTTCGGCTCAGATCATGATCTCGGGGTTCTGGGATTAAGCCCCGCATTGGGCTCCCTGCTCTGCAAGGAGTCTGCTTCTCCTTCTCTCTCTGCCCCTCCCCCCGCCCCACTTGTGAGTGCATTCTATATCTCTCTTTCAAATAAATAAATAAAATCTTAATAAAAATAAGAATATACACTTTGTATGCACTTCCATGTTTGAAGTCAGCTCTATGAAATTAATTCTGGGTGATCAAGATGCAGAGAAAAGCAAAGTCCCATTTGTCATCATCTGAAGACCAAATGACATCCTATCTTCAGTAGAGAACCAATGAGAAGTTTTAGGTTGGGGAAGTACATGACAGGATTTGTGCTTTAGAAAGCTTACTCAGGAAGTTGAATAGAAAACAATAGTTCAGGTAAAAAGTCTCTCTTGCAGGTCAGACATCAGAGAAACATTGAATAAGTAGATCTCTTATTTCTCAATAGGGAGATAGAGAAATTTGAAATCATTTGGGGGAAAATGTGAACTGTCTAGGATAACCAAAGTCATAAGTGGGATTCAGGGTATTCTAAAATCAATTTAGAAGTACAAATAGTGGAATATACAATTCTATAGGAACTTGCCATCAAGCATTTGAAACTTAAAATATGAGTATTAATGTTTAAGTAGTATGGCATTGGCGGAGGGAGAAAGGAAGAGACACTTGGAAAATCCTATCGTGCAACACTAATGAGGAATCTCAAGTTTACTGAACGTGTCATGGAGAAGTGAAGAGGCTTTGCAGAGTAGCCACTTAATAAAAATCCTCCAATTGGTTATTGCCCTTGATTTCTACTTTTCTTCTTAAGACCCTCCAAATTTTCCAAGAGCCAAAACCTTCATCTTTCCCATACGTTCTTTACCAATCCTCACTTTACCTATAGCAATGTGGCAGAGGCTCTGTTTGTATACACAAGTGGAAATTTGACAATTTGTCCTTCCCATGTTCCCATGAAGATTTAACCCCTAATAGTTTATTAAACTCTTCAAAGAAAGAAAGAAAGAAAGAAAGGGAAGGAAAGAAAGAAAGACAGGCAGATTTCTCCACTGATAGAATGTGGAGGGATTCTGTTCTTTAAGGGCGTATTTTTGATCCAGTTGGTTCCTTAGGAATTTATTTTAAGAAACTACTCCGAATGTGGATGAGTGTTTCTCTGCAAAAAACACTGGAAATTTCAAGGTCAGTTTTCTTCACCTTTGTATCATGATATTGAGGTGGATAACTTACCCTCCCAAATCCCAATCTTAAAAAACAAAAAAAAAAGTCAATTCCATTTAAGTTCTTCTTGACTTGAAGAACGCTGGGTTCCTATATTCACATATATAATTGTTAGTGTCTTGCTGCTGTCACTGGCAATTTTCCTTCACTAGACAATTGTAAAAATGCCCAGAGAGATCAATAATGCATTAAAATTTTGGTAATTTAGATTTTTTTTCAGTATGAATTACACTGTTACTTTCTTTCCATTGGTACTCAACTGGTTCTTCAGTATTCAGAAGGAAGAAAAAAAGATAACACATGCACACACATTACTACATGTTTTATGCTTCGATTTTGTAGGAACTTTGAGATACAGTTCAAACAGGTATTTATGATGTAATTAAATAAATCTAAATGTCACTGTCATTCTGACTTATAATGAAATCCAACTTTGAAGGAGCCAAATGACGTCCTTCAAGAGGATTGTGAACACGTGAACTTGTATATTCATACTGGTCTGTTTATAGATAAAAAGATTGAGACCAAGAAGACAAAGTAAGGGTAGTATTTGGGAGGGACTTCAAAACCACTGGTTTCTAGTCCAGTGCCCCTTGCAATTATTCCATTTTTTTTTTAAATTTCTTAAGTATTTGAGAAGCAAACCAGAGAAAATAGCACATTGAAGGTAACCACCCCCATAATCCTCAACTCTATGTTTACAGGTCAACTTTACACAGTTTATGGTCTCCTTTTTCTCTAAGCACCATAGCCTCTGTATTAGCTTTTGGTACAAATGCTTTTCTAGGCATTCAACAGAAATTGTGGGATATATAAATAAATGAGAAAAAATAAAGATAATAATAAAAGAACAAATGAGATTTTACTGTAATAATCTGACTTGGCCTGCAGATATTGTGCATCTGTGGGAATTCAATTTTAAAAAAAAAAAAATCTCACTCCTTAACCCCAGATTTGTAAAAGAAAGAGAAAAAGGTAGTTTTTAAGGCGGGTAATCTTAGTAGTCACAGTTTTAAAAAATTGGTTACCTGTGTCCATTTTTTCTTTTGGATAAACTACTGAATCACTTTGAAAAGACTCAAAAGAAAAATCACAATGCCATTTACTGGAGAATTTTGTCCGTTTGTTTAGATTCATCTGGGAAGAACTGGCATGTTTATAACATATTATTTCACATTTAGGATCATACGGAGTCTCTCCAATTAATAAAATTGACCTTTTATATTGCTCCATAAAGTCTTATTTTATTTTTTAGAACCAGATCATTAATTTTAATTAAGCTTATTACTACACTTATACTTTGAGGTTTTTAGATTTTCTATGTCTGAGTGAAACCTTATTGTTATGTAATCTAATTATTATAGTATGTAAAAATATTATGTTTTTAAGCAAACTTTCTTATTATGTTAATACCCTTATCCCCGAAGAATATCTGTGTTTATCTGGTAGACAATCATATCATTAGCAAGCCATATAAACTTTCTATCATTCGGATATCTACGTTAATTCTCATCTAGTCACTCATGTAATATAGTTCTCAAGGAAGCAGCACATTTTGATGGTTCCAAAGCAACCATCCTGACAAAGAACTTTTTTTTTCTTTAATCTGATGCCCCCTTAGTCAAGTGAATATTGATAGGGCTTTTACTATATCAAGCTTATCACCTATTGAAAATCTCACCATAGTGTAAGACTTTATCCACCTACTAAAGCATGATAATAAGGTAAATTGCTTCTAAGGAAAGATAAGTGTCAAAGTAATTTCCATTGATGAAGAACACATGCAAATATATCCATTCATCTGCTAAATATATCATTTGTAAGCCAGGTACAGTACAGGCAATATAGCAGATACCTGTTATACACAGACAAAACAAAAATAAAAACAAATCTTACCATGTCTTTGAGTCCTTCATACATGTGACCTGTCAATATTCTCCTGGAACGATGATCTCTAACAGGGTTTCACAACATAGCTGCAAAAAAGAATAACCCACATAGCTTTAAAATAACTTTGGCCGCTTTCTATTGATTCTTGCTCCTCACTCTGAGAAGATAGCACTTCATTATTCTGAATTGGGGCCTAGATATCCTGAGATTTGTTACTTTTTTAAAAATGAATTAAGCATTTGTTGAGCAGTTTTGGGTTTTATAGAAAAATTGAGTGAAAAGTCCAGACAGTTCCCATCTACCCTTCACCCCACCACCCACCCAGATTCATGGCTATGTTTTGGAGGGGTGGTCAGGATTAAACTTAAGCTTCTTAATTTAAATCTGAGTATTTCATTACATTGCTTTCTTATGAAATGTAAACAGATAGAAAAAAAGTTATGATTTTCAATATCATTATCATGTCCTTACATATGAAACATCTTGATAAGGCTAAAGAAAAATTAATGAAACTCTGAAAGTCTCTTATGTCCTCTTCCCACACATATCTGAAAGAAACTATGTCAAGATAACAGCAAGTGCTTAGAATTTAGAACATATAAATAAAGTTGTTGATTTTGCTGCTCTTTACTTTTCTAATTTTAAGAATCCTCATGCTGTTGAAAATACTTGTGGCACTTAGCACTTGTTAAAGGAAGGTACTTAATATTAAAATAGCCAGTAGCTAGAGTTTCTCAGGGAAGAAATGTGTTTAATCTTCTATTTTAAATGATTTAACCAAATTCTCCATCTTAGAAAGAATATTGTTTTATTTTCGGTCTTATAACCATCATAGGAAGACAGTGCAAATGGCACCTGTTGTATATAAATTTTATAATCAATGTAAGGATAGAAAAGTAATGAGCAGAGATAGTGAAAGATAAAATTTGATATTGTCCCTGTTGATTTTATAGGCATATGATCCTTATATTTTTATCATATGTCATACCAATATATTGACATACATTATTGTGTCAAATGTATCAGCTCTACCTACTTTCTAGGATTGTGTCTGTATGAGTTTCCTAGGGCTGCTGTAACAAATTACGGAAAACTGAAAAGCTTAAAATTAAAGTAATTTATTTTTTCACCATCCTGGAGGCTGGGAGACTGAAACCAGGGCATCATCAGAGCTGTGCTCCCTCTGAAGGCTCTAGGGGAGAATCTATTCCATGCCTTTCTTTTAGCTTCTGTTGTTTGCCAGCAATTCCTGGTTTATAGAAGCAACACCCCAATTTCTACCTCTATTGCAGCATGTTGTTCTCTGTGTGGGTGTCTGTCTTTCTGTTTCTTCTCCTCTTCTTATAAGGACAGCAGGTTTTTTGGATTAAGGGCCCCTCCTATTCCAGTAGAACGTCGTGTTAACTAATTTACAGTCTTTACAACTTTATTTCCAAATAAGGACATATACTGAGGTTCCAAGAATAGTTTTGGGAGCATGCTATCTAACCCCCTATAATGTGTTCAAATCAAACTCTTACAGTTTCATATATTGTTCTGGGTGGAATGTTTGTGTCCCACCCCATCCCCCAGATTTATATGTTGAAACCCTAACCCCCAGTGTGATAGTATTTGGGATGAAACCTTGAGGAGGTGATTGGAGTTAGACGAGAGCAAGAGGGTGGGGCTACACGCATGGGGGGAGAGGCAAGGACATGTGTAGACACTGCAAAAAGGCTTCCATCTTCCATCCCAGAAGAGAGCCTCACCAGAACCTGACCTCAGGCCCAAACACTGATCTGACTTACAGCCACTGAAACTGTGAGAAAATGAAGTTTTGTTATTTAAGCCCCTCAGTCAATGGTACTTTGTTTTGAAAGCCCGAGCTGACTCGGACGTATATTACAACCCTGCCTTACTTTAGGATTGTTGGGGGTTGAATGAAATAAGCACGTTCGTTAAGCTGCATCTATACATATATTGTAACTGCCTCTAGGGTGTGTTCTAGACACTTGAAGATAAGGAAGAAAAGAGCCCTGTACTTGTAGTTGTTCAAAGTTAGTTAGTGTTCATAACCTCCCTAAATCTCAGTTTCCGATATTAAAAAAGAAACACTGAATTGCCTCAAAGAGGAGTAGAGGGCATTAAAGAGATGGTAGAGTACAAAGCATCTATCACAGGTGCTTCATTGATGCTAATTTCCTCTCCTTCCGAGATATTAATATCAGTGTAACTATTAATGTAGATCTTTTGCTTCAAATACAGTTGTTTGGGTTTTTTTCCATGGTATATTTATGCATGTATCAAAATGCAACATGATTATGGTCTTAGATTTTGAATTTCAGAACACAGTGTCCAGTCTTATGATATTCAATACTATCCCTTTGCCAGTAGGTTTCATTAAATTCAAAATGTTTATACTGGCATTTAAGAGACACTATAATCTAACTGCAAGGTAATTTTTAGCCTCATTTATTAAAATTTTTCTCTCCAGAAATCCTAAGATTCTTATTATTCTCAGGCCTTCTTTGAACTCTCCTTATTCCATGACTTTTATTATGTCCTCTCCTCCACCTGAAATCCTACCCTTTGGTGAGATTTCTAACGTGCACTGTAGGATTCAGTACTGAGCAAGGAAACCATTGCTCCTTCCCAGGACGTTGGGAAACCCAGACAATTAAATAAGATGTTATAGTATAATCCATGAGGCAGGATAGAAATGCCGTATCCTGGGACTGAAAACAGGGCATCTCATCAAGGCTTCATGGAGACCATATTTGACCTTTGATCTCAAGACGGGCATAGTGAGCGATAGAGTGAAGAATAGCAGTGACCTATGCACAGAGTACACTCTGCTTAAAGTTATGGGTGAAGAGGCAGCCGGACTTTCTTATGAAACTGAAAGAAGTTTCATTTGGAGCATAGAATTTGGGGAAAAAAAGCAGAATAGAAATGTGGTGAGACTGGAAAGCAAATGAGCTATTAGATGATAAAAGGCATAGAGGGTCAAATTTTTAAAGAATTTACCACTCTGTATTCTAGATCAATAAGAAGCTTTTTTTTTTTTCTCCGACTAATCAGCATGTAACTTAGCCAGGGTCTCCTTACTGAGACTCTGCCTATTTTGTACTCTTCCTCAATCTTATGCTCTCACTACTTGCTGACTTTTATACTATTCAATAAACATTTGGTAGGTGATATTATAGTATAAGCAAATGCCACAGTTCTTCCAAAAAGGAGCAAGCAACTCCATTTCCTTTTAGTCAATCACTTGGTGATCGTCCTCCCAAGACTAGGGGAGTAAAGCCCAAAGTCAGCACATAGTCTCTACAACAGCAAAGTGAGAATGCTCTTTTAAAGATTTGATGAGTGGTCCAATTGAATTGGCCAAATACATTTGTCTGTATTCTCATTGAAGAAAGGGAGCTGAAGAGTTGAAACCCTCATCCATTTCAAGTAACAATTTAGGGCAGCTCTGTACACCTTTCAATTAAAAATCTGATATGATAAACAGAAACACACTATCTGATTTGCAAGAAAACAATCAATAAATCTCTATAATATGGATACCAGTGAATTGACTCTGAGAAAATGGTGCTTGCAAAAATAGGCTAATATTTCAGTAGAGCCCTAGCAATATTCCAAATGGAAGGATAAACCTAAACAAATAAGCACACACAAAAAAAAGATCAAAGTTCTCAACAAAAAGGAAAAAAAAGCTAAAGCAAATTAAAAAAAGTATATGATTGAGGGTTTGTGTTAGAATTAATAAAGGGAAAACACCAATATCCAAAGTTGTATATGCTATTATAAACTTCTTTATATCTGTGGTACTTAGATTTTATTTGCTCACTATGCCTGCATTCTTCCTGAGATATTTTCCCCGAGTTCAGTTATATTGGAAAGTAAGATTATATTGCTATTGAGTTCATTTTCCTAGTATATAATACCAAACTGGGTTGCAATATCTGACAGATTTATGACTATTTGCTGAGACATATTTTATAAAATGGCAGAATAGAAGCATTTTTTTCAATCTGCTCTCTGTAGCAAACCTTCATAGCAAAAAAAAATAGTTTTTAAGGAGGAATATATTACAATTTTTTTCAAAGTCTTTTTTGTCTGTGGCAAAGGATATTTCTGAATAATATGTTGTAAAATAATGTATTTCAGATGAAACACACAATTCATTGCTTATCCTATAGAGAAAGACTTCTTCCTGTCAACTGCTAAATGTGTGAGTTCATGGGTATATAAAAATAGAATGCACTTGGCAATGAAAATTACAGGCTGATTGATGACACCCCATTGTCAAACAATTGATAGCTAGTGAGGAATTATAGCAACCTTGTACTAGAGCACAAATAATTCAGCAGTCCCTGAAATATATTACGCAGTCTTGCTTCCTTCTTAGGGGTGCCTAGGTCACTTCAGTGGGGGAAGTGTATCTCTTTAATTTCCTTGGGACAAGCTGTAATCACCTCCAGGAATGTAAAGGAGTGGGGTAGTTTCAAGGGGGTTCCTTAGGGTTACCTTTTAAAATGTTCGTTCATTAGCAGTTGTTAGATATAGCCCAGATCACCCTATGAAACCAGTCAAAATGACATAGGAATAGGACCGGGAATTTTGAAATTTTGTTTTCCTAGTCAAAAAAATGGTGGCAATGAAGCACAATGAATTATATCAGTTGTGGTCTCAACCAGACTTGGGAACAAATTGAGTCTACCCCTTACCAGCTGAAGGAGCTCAGGCACACTTCAGTTTTCTCGTCGAAAAGGGAATAAAAATGCATCTTTCACGGATTTATTACTATGGCTGGACATAATAGTGTGTATGTTTGAGTGGACACCAAAACTCCTAGCACTGAAACTCACTTGGGGGGTAGAACCAATAGAACTCTGAGCCAAAAGGCCCTAAGGATCAAGTGGAAAAGACCCATTTGTGATCATTCAAAGACATAGAGTTTTACTATTTGTTGTTGCCCTTAATATTAAAAAAAAAAAAGAATACTTTTTCAAATAAAATGAAAAGAATATTTTTAACCATTTTGACCATATTTGATGAATACTCCTATTTGGTAAATGCTGAGTTTGGAGATTGATGTTATATTTATATGGGTATTTATTATATATCTTATGTATATATGATGAGCAAGTCAGAGATAAGAGGAGAAATATGCAAGTCATTAGCTTCTAGATGGGACTGGAAACTACAGGAGTCCTTAAAATTATTCTGGGTGAGCAATGAGATGCTCTGAGAGGTGAGCAAAGACAGGGGATCAATGAAGGAAACTAAGTGAGTCTGAAAGCTGATAATTTTGTACTTGAAGATGCCTGGTCCTCCTCAGTACTAGGCAGCCCTTTGGCAATCTTTTTCATATGCTGAAGCCACTGATATCATGGAATATTATCACATGCTTATTCAGGGAGGGAAGGGGAGAAGGGTGGGAGCTGACCAAGGCACCAGTCACTCTCCACCCAAGCAAACCACTAGTAAGGAGTGACTCTGGCACCCGTAAAAGTAACAGAAATCATACAAAAAGTCTATACCTTGAAAGAATGTAATTTGTTCTTATAAATTAGCTTTTTCACAAATGCACTGAGAAATTTAATTTTTGAGTGTTCACTTTGGACAATGGAAGGTGATTATTGCATTCTTGAAAAACGCACCTTCAAGAAGTTGTTACCAGAATAGACTGTATAATTAGAGGGGGGAAAAATGATCACACTTGACATTAGCAGAAGAAAAGTAGAGCCCAAGTTGGAGCTCGGTGCAGAACTTTTGGGGACCTTCAGGCCCATATGGCCCCTGAGTCATGATATGGAGTTTGAAGAAAACTCTTCTAGCTAGTGTTTTGTACAATTTAGTGGAAGGCATTCATCAAGCTTCTACAGTACGGCAAGAACTCTGCCAGATTCTGAAAATACAGAGGTTAGTAAGATTCTTTAAAAGCTAAAGAAATATGAAAAAAAAATTAAGGAGTATGTAAGAGAAACTCAGGTGATTTCAACAAGCACAACGATTTTATCTTTTTAAAGAATGTTGTGCAACGTGTCCGAATGTATCTGAGTACAAGGCAGCTCGGTAAGACCTGTGAGATTTCTATTATTCTCTGATGCCCTCTCATTTAGAAAATGGTGTGTACAATGTATGCTTTCAATAAAACTAAACAAAGATCAACACGTACTCTGGCAGCAACACTACCACTGAGGAAATTGAAAGGTAAAAGGCATTTTGCCGTAAAAATGTTTGCTGAAAAAATAAATCCAATTGACATCTCAAAAGTGCTCTTCAGAGAAAATAGTTTACATTTTTTTTCTATGTAGTTTTCTATCTCTTTCGTGGATAAAATAATGTATTTTTTTTTCTTTTTTCCAGGTAAAAATTTTTTCAAAAATCCTCCCAAATTCTTTGCTTCTGCAAGAGCACAGTCTAGCCAATGATTGTTTCATCAATAACCGTAAGTTTGTTTTACTTTCGTTGTAATTGGAAATACGTATCTTGCTGAATGGGAAGTAACTGGGAGCTCAAACCCAAGTGCTATTAATATAATGATTACAATAATAATAATGTTTATTAACTCCTTATATGTCTCTGGATCTTTGCTCTGTGTCATATGTGCAATGTCTCTGTGGGAGGTTATTGTAGGGTTCAACTGGGATTTCATTACTATCCCCATTTCATGTGGAATGTGGAAGCTAGAAGTCAATAGATGAGTTTCCCGCAAACGTTAAGCTTATAAATGAGAGGTATGGGACTTTCTCCAGAATCAAAACTCCTTTCTGTAGGATTATAGCAAGTCTCGCTTGGAAATAAATTTACTCAGTTAATTTTAAATCTTTACCAGAAGTGTGTTTATTTGTTTATTGATTAATTATAACATGTACCTTCCTTTGGCTGCATATTCTGAAAGGCTAGTATTCACTAGAATACTTCTTTTTTTCCCAGTGAAGTATTTTCCAAGTATTTCCCTTTTGTTGTGCCAAATATTATTTTCAGTGTCAACAGTTTACACAGAATGAGTAAGTGTCCCAAAGGCAGTGGGAAACTTAACATCTCTGAACCACCATTTCCTCATCTGTAAAAAGCTGGTGGTGATAGACTTCATCTCTGAGAGCTGTAACTAGAATTAAAGGAGTTGACCAATGTAAAACCCCTAGCACAGTGCCAGAAACATTGTCTATGCCCAGTAATGTTGGGTCTATTATTTTTTCATGTGCATGAAGATAAAAGAAGGTTAAGTAACTTAGTATCAACCAATTAATTGGTTGCATGGCCACAGATTGATGAGGGTTTAATATATGTTATCATGTCTCATGCTCACACTGACCAATTTAGTTAGAAATGTAGCCCCTTTGCTGGGAAAGGGTGGGATTTAGTGAGCTTATGCCCAGATGTCCTAACTAGTGTGTGCCGGAGCTGGAGTATGCATTTTAGCTCTACAAGCAAGCCAACTAGGATGCATTCTGCATGAAGAAATAGACAGTCCAAATCAATGGGCTTAACCATAAGGAAACGTACCGGTGCATATCTCTGGAATTCTAGAAGTACATAAAGTTTCACTGCTCACCTAATCCGGGTGTTCGAATCCATTTATCTGCATTTCTCTCATCTTGGTTATCCGCTTGGTATCAGTGCCATGTTTAGTCAGGAAGTGCGTGACTATGGCCACTCAAGGCTTCCTTTCTGGATGTGACAATATGCAAGAGGAGAGAACATGCTTCTCCTAACCCTTCAGGCAATATTTACTTAAATTATACCTCCCAGTTCCTTGTCTATCCTTGCACCGTGACTATACTCAGGAAGATGGAATTTGTTGAAGAGCTCAAGGCTTACAAAGAAATTCCCTACTCACATACGCGTACACACAAAGAGAGAAATAAACAGAAAATAATTTGTGAGATATCGGTGTTTCTTTTCCAAGAAGAGTTGTTTCATCCTCATTTTTAAATGGATTTTAAATAAATAAGCAATTACACTACTGTAGCAGATAGTTAACCTCTATCTCTCTTTGTGATAGATTCTTGTATTTGGAAAGGAATACAGGAAGACAAGTCAGTATTTACAGAATAAAGGGAAACGTAATTTTTGAACTTGCTTTTCCAGTGCACAACTTTAGTGAAATGGCTTAACGTCTTTCAGCCTCTGTTTCTACTTCCATAAAATGAGTTTCCATGAGGACTGCCTTGGACATTCAAAGCTGCTTAGCAAATGTACTTTACTATCAGGGAGGGAGCAGGAGTAGAAGGTAAAGATTGGAGGTAAAGAGAGAAGCCCTTGGAATTTGTTGGATTGGAATTCAATCTAGACTCTTATCACATACCAGCTACACAGGCCTGCACACATCCCTAAACTCTCTGTCATCTTAAAAAAAAAAAATTAAAAACAAGCAAAACAGAATGAAAAATAAGCAAACAAATGAAACAAGCAAAACAGTATCAAGTTTGTTATGGGGATACTATGGCATACTATACAAAAAGCATTTAGTTCAGTGTCTGGCCCAGAGAATACAGTCAACAGATATTTTTGTTATTATTGTTATTAGTATTACCATGGAGGTGCAACTTCTGTCATTAAAGACAGTAGGAGAAAGAGATAGTAGTAACAAATAAAAGACAGCACAAGAGTATTATAGGCATTCAAAGAATTTTGCAGTTCCACATCCTTGAGGGGTCAAACCCTTCATAGAGGAGGTGAAAATAACTTGTGCAAGAATATACACAACGTCCCCCTTTCAGAGGGAGCAGCGTGCAGAAAGCCTCAGGGGTGTGGAGAAACAAGGCGATTAAGTTAGACAACTCATAGCACGGATGAGAATGCCGGCTTTCATAGCAAGTCTGCACTGTCTTATCCAAAGCAAAGATGTTCTGGTGCAGACCCAGCCCGAGAAAGGAAAAGTGACAGAGAAAACAGATTTCCTCCTTATAATGTGTCAGGGAACTTGGAGTAGATTAAATCCTTGTAGGAAGGCAATAGAAAGGCTCGGCAGCTATTTTGACAGAGCTGAAATAGAGCCAGGAGCCCATTACTTTAATACTCAGGGAAACCAGACTGATCGGCATCAGAGCCATTCAGGAAAGGTGGGTAGATTGATGATATGGTCCCAGGTGACATCTTAGAGCAACAGCAGGCTTTCAGTTCTGGGCAGACTTCCCACTGACACCCAAATTATCTTCACATACTACAAATTCCTCAGTCTCCTGCCAGATATACAGAGTGCCAAGAGGTAAGCACGCAGTAGGCACTCAGCTTATATGGGTTTACTAACTTATTTCATAAACAGTCATACAAGATGGGTTAATTTATGTTGGGGTTTGAAGAACAGATTATTATGTGTTTGATGTACTATGATATTCTGTAGGCGAATTTATCTGCTATCTCCAGATTTTCTGGCTGCCATTTCACCCTCCCCCCCGCCATTCATGAACAATAGAATAGACAAGAATTCGCAGAGACTTAATCTAAGAAGGACAAGAATCTAGGGCCAAAGAAGTGAGATGAAATTTGGGTAATGGTGCAGATGGGTAATATCCAGGCTCCTATTTAGAGAGTTAGCAAGAAAGCTTATGCTATGCTCTGAAGTTTCAAAATGTAACCACTATTAGCACAAAAGGGCTGCTATTAGCAAGCAGCAGAGGCCCTGGCTGAAATGGGTGATCACCCATCCCACCCCATTAATATTCCAGGGGAGCAGAAATCCACTCAAAATAGTAAAGAATAGAATTTTTCACAAGGCAGATATGCCACTGCTATCCCTATTTAAAATATCCACCGATTCCCGTGGCCTTCAGGATAGAAACCTATAATCCTTAGCAAGACGGATAAATCTCTTCAACATTTTCTTCTCATCTTTCTCCTTAAGAATCCCCATCCTGGGGCACCTGGGTGGCACAGTGGTTGAGCGTCTGCCTTCAGCTCAGGGCGTGATCCCGGCGTTATGGGATCGAGCCCCACATCGGGCTCCTCAGCTGGGAGCCTGCTTCTTCCTCTCCCACTCCCCCTGCTTGTGTTCCCTCTCTCCGTTGGCTGTCTCTATCTCTGTCAAATANAAATAAAAAAAATCTAAAAAAAAAAAAAAAAAAGAATCCCCATCCTCCCCCCACCATCCATCCCTCACCTCACGCACTCCATCCTGTGCTCCAGTCATGCTAAATTATTTACAATTACTCAAAAGAACTGTGCACTTTCACACTTCCTTAATCTCAGATATGCTACTTTATGTGGAATATTGCTTCTCTTCCTCACATGATTATTCTTTGTCTGAATCTCTCAGGGTCACCCTTTCTAACTTCTTTCTGACATCAGCTCTGAAATTCCTTCCTAAATCAGGGTGGATGAGATATGTACTTTTCATGTTCTTTCATTAATTGCCTTATTCACTTTTTCAGTGATTGACTCATTAACAAATATTTGCGACTCACCATCAGATGTCAAAGTAAGAGATCATTTCGTAAGTCAGATGTTTTCTTACAGGCTCGGACCTTCTGCTTTACCCCCCTTCTCACTTATCAATTAGTACTTTAATTGGCTGTTGGCACTGGGAACAAGACTATTAATGGGGAATCCTTGAGGACAGGATTCCCCTGTATTATTCATTTTGATACACACGGTGCCCTGTGTGTACACAGGGCATAAAAACTTAATAAAATAAGCACATGACTTAATGAATGAAAACAGGCTGTACTAGTTCCCAAGGGCTGCGTAACAAAGTGCCACAAACTGGGTAACTTAAAACATTACTGACCTAAACATAACATATTATCTCATAGTTCCCGAAGTTCAAGGTCCTAAATTGGGGCAGCATCAAGGCCATGCTTCCTCTGAAAGGCTGTAAGGAAGAATCCGGTCCACACCTTTCCCTACATTTCTGGTGTTTGCCAGCAATCTCCAGCCTTCCCTGTCTTGACGCTGCACCACTTCAGTCATTGCCTCCAGGTTCATGTGACTCTTTTCCTCTTGTGTATGTTCATCTCTTATAAGGACACCGGTCATAATGGATTAAAGGTCGGCCCTACTGCAGTATTAATTAGTGATGCCTGGAATGTGTTGGGATTCCCTGGGTACAAGTAACAGAAACTGTGTCTGCCTAAAAGGGAATTTGTATCAAGGCTTTAGTGTGTCTTAAATATAGAAGGGATGGCTGAAGAATCCGGTTAAGAACCAAGGTAGCAAAAGGAAAATGGCGGAATTGTGACAATTGTGTTACTAAATCAATCAGTCAGTAAATCTGTGCTTTGATAATTCTTCTCAAGATCCAGAGTTCTAGAAAAGAGAAATTGAATGCTGAGCTTCTGTTATACTCAGCTTTTATTTGAGGGGTGCACAAAACTTGTCAACAGTTCACAAGGGGCATGAAGCGGTTTCCCAGAATGGAATAGGGTATTGTGATCATGGTACGGGGGAATGGGGAATGTGAGGTCAAAACCAGGTAACGTCCAGTGTATTGACATGAACAAGGTGATGGAAAACACTTCCCTTGTTACCTCTTTCCCCAGCAGTCTTACAGTTGGAAAGTTAAGTCCAAGAAGGAAGAAGTGAATTGTAATTAGTGGAATGTCAACTTAAAGCTGGTTCACTCTTTTGTTAAGGTTGTACAACCACAAATCATAATTCCTCTCCCAGAACACTGCAGGGTCCCAAGAGAACTATTGCAGCCCAGAAGTAACGTAGATAATCGGGGAATCTTATTCAATATACTTAATTCAAACATTTAAAAGGTAGAGTTTGAAATTGCTAAACATTTAGACTCTTATCAAATGCTAAATTTTTTCGATGATATTCTAGCTCAAACAAACTTATGATGAAGAGTATTAAGGCAAACCTTTAAATAATGCTCAGGCTTAAAGTATATTGCTTATTAATATCAGAATCAAAGCTCAAAAAATAGCCCAAATATAGAAATGATGTTCCCATTCTTTTTTTTTTTTTTAAGATTTTAGTTTATTTATTTGACAGAGATAGAGACAGCCAACGAGAGAAGGAACACAAGCAGGGGGAGTGGGAGAGGAAGAAGCAGGCTCATAGCAGAGGAGCCTGATGTGGGGCTCCCACAACACCGGGATCACACCCTGAGCCGAAGGCAGATGCTTAACCGCTGTGCCACCCGGGCGCCCCTGATGTTCCCATTCTTAAGATGAGTAAGAACTAGGCATTATTTAGAAATGTTTCCTAAAGTCAGATGCAAATTTATTCATTTTTACCTTGCATCTAACAGGTTTGGTACAAACAAAACAAAAACACACACTCACTCACTTTGGCTTGATAAAAGTACCCACTATCGAGGGCCAAATGCTATAATTGATATCGCAGAGTTTCATATTAGACTGAGGCCATGGGCATTAACAAAGACCATATACATTTTTTTTCTATTTTTGACCTCATTATTTTGTACAGAATGCCAATTATACTTCTTTCAGATACAGTGTCCTCCAAATGTGGAATTAAATCTGAGTCATAATGCAGAAGGTTCACTGAAAATTGTCTAAATACTGGAAGCAATGGTTTGTGTCATCATACCCTCACTGTCCTGCATTTCTTTGTTGCCTTGCTTTTTTCCCCATTCAAGTTGTGCTTTAAAAGTATATATATATCTATATATATCTATATATCTATATATCTATATCTATATCTATATCTATATCTATATATATATATATGTATGTATATATGGTATTGTTTAGGAATAATGAGAAAACTTTGCTCCTACCAGTTGGCCTGAACATCTAAAAAACACAGTACAAAAGTACATTTTTCAGTTCATAAAAACCTCTCTAATGAGACAGATGAAAATATGAATTGCTTCTAATGAGCTCAGAATTGCATATACTTCTCTTGGTTTAATTTTCTAAGTGTTCAGAGATATTTTTTGTTGTGCTTATTATAAAACAAGAAGTGGCCACTAGGCTGTGATAAACCAATTTGTGAGATTAAAGTGCTGAACTCGAACGGTTTCATTAAATTCTAAGTCATGAGTTGAAATCAGAATTTTAAAAGCCTCCTTTTCTTATTTACCCAAGACCCACAGCATTTATGCAGGCAGAAAGTAGCGCCAATTAATACCAGCTCTGTGTTCATGAGGCCCACAAGTATCCCTTAGGAACGCCGTCTTTTCACCATATCTGCCCTTCAACTTCACGCACACCCTCCTCCCCAAAAATGCAGAACTCGAACTTTAATGACATTAAATCTAGACACCTCAAAACATCCCAGGCCTGTCTCCTGGCTAGCACTCATTTACACGTATTTAAAAACAGGCTCTTATATGCCTTATTTAATATGTTTCACTAGGGGAGTTTTAGAAAATCAGTCTATCACATTGAAAGGGTATTGATCATGGCAATGTGCTCTGTTTTTTATAAAAAGATGAACAGAATTACAGTAACTATTATTTGTATGCAAACAGCAGCATCCAGTTAATTAGTGGTGCTACTTAGAAATTATGGGTTTCTCAAAAAACTGCAGGGTGTAATAAAATAGAATAGAAGATCATTAGCTTTCAGTAATGAAATTCAAGGAAAATAAGTACAGCCCTGCCTTTCTTTAACTCGCAAGAGCCAAATTAAACTACGTAATCTGAATATAAGCACATAACACTTAATAACATTAAATGCTGTGTAAATTTTAACATATACACCTAGACAGGGGGATATATTTAAATTTTCTATAAAAGACATTATCAAAATACCTCAGCATTCTCAACTTCATCTCTTACCATGCTTATAATTGGTGACCACCAGTGTCATTAAGGGAAAGTTATTTATATCAGTTGAGATAATTGAACTGTCTTGATGTACTACTCATCAAGACTCCTATAAGCTTGTCTTATTCTTTCCAAAGATATAATTGTATGTTGTATATGTATATGTATACCTAATCCCCCAGGAAACAGAGTCTGCTCCCTTTCTGTACTTTTACTAAAAAAAAAAAAAATACAAAAAAGCATACTACATGCCAGTATTTTGTAACCTGATGTCAACAGTTGTAAGACAGGAGTTTCGCCGTCATCATTGTTCTTAATCCCAGTGTTAGCATATCTAGTACTGGATATGTTAACCTGGAGCATATTTCTTAATTTCTGTATGGGTTAGTTTTCTCATCTCCAGAATGAGGCCTGCTGCATGGAGATGAACCAAAGATATAATTAGGTATAATTAGTAGAGTGCCTGACAAGTCACTGACACTGTTAGACACTGGACAAGTGGTAGATACCGTATGTTTCCTTCCTTAGCCATGTTATCTGCAAACCACTGGCTCCTGCTCCACATTGTTGGTGAGACAAGAAACGGTCAAGCAATTTTTCCTTGAGTACAAAGTGTAACAAGTGTATCCCGATGGATTGCACACTACAAATAAAATTAAAAAAAATTTAAATGAGAATTATTCTTTTCAGGCTTGTGAGCCACCCAGAGACAGACCCATGGTGGGGGGGCAGGTAATACTGCTGTTTTAGTTTACGTGTTATTTTTTTCTCTTTTTCCAAATTTTTATTTAAATTTTAGTTAGTCAACACACAGTATAATATTAGCTTCAGTAGAATTCAGTGATTCATCACTTACATATAACACCCAGTGCTCATCACGAGTGCCCTCCTTAATGCCTGTCACCTATTTCACCATCACCCCCCCGTCCACTTCCTCTCCAGTAACCCTCAGTTTGTTCTCTATAGTTAAGAGTCTGTTTCTAGCTTTGCTTCTCCCTTTTTGTCCCTATGCTTATTTGTTTTGTTTCTTAAATTCCACATATGAGTGAAATCATATGGTATTTGTCTTTCTGTGACTGACTGGGCTAATGGTGATATTTGGATCCCCAGGTAACCTTTAAATACACACCACAAGCAAACATACATTTTTGGAAATTGGTTCCAGAGAAGACACAGAGGGTTCTGAATGGTGAATGCATTCTCTTGGCAGGGGGCTGCAGCTTTATGCCCAGTGCAGAAATATCTCTGTGCCCTCCCCCCGGCTTCTGCCAACGTTGCTAAGTCAAAGGCCCTTCACATAATTTCAACACTTGAGGAATTACCCTCACACCTGGAAAACCACTAATAAGCCGGATGAAACACCAGAAAATGGATTTCCAAAGCCAACTCTGTAATGCTCCATCAGGTTATGTTATAATAAGCTCCTGCTATCAAAACTGCTGCAGTGGGAAAACAGCTTCAGAGGGAAATCTGGGCAGCCCAGAGTGGTTTTCATATATGAATATAAAACAACTAGACAACGTAAAGGAAACAATTAAAGGAGAAAGTGAAACAAATAAATATTGGGTCCGAAGAACAGATGGAAATGTTGTAATACAAAAATAGTGGGTTTTTTTGGTTTTGGGTTTTTTTTGGTGGTAGTTGTTCTTGTGGTTGTTGTTGCTTTTAGCTGGTGGAAGGCACACACACATCTCAGCTGGGAAATAAGGAGCCTTGAGATGTTAACCGACTTGTCAATCTGTGGCATAGGGCAGAAGTCTCACTAATGCACAAGAAAGGACAAAGGAAGGAGCGGAAGCAGGTGGTAGATCTGTACTCTTTCTTTTCATTTTGCTTTTATACATTCTGTTGAAATATAAGAATCTATTCTCCCTCCCTCCCTCCCACAAGCAACTTTTATATTTGACTTCTTTTAGGGTTTTTTTTTCCCCCTAATGATATTGGCTTTGGGATATTCCATTAAGGAATGCATGTCTGCCTGTTGCACTAAATACTACATAAGCTTGGCCTTTAAGATCTTTGTAAATGAAGACCATTGGCAGAACAATTAGCATTTAAAAGCTGACTGACCTTACCTGTGTGTACCATTGTGATTAGTTTGGACACTAACATCAGGTGTATCATGGAGCTGCCTTAGATGCCAAGATAGAAAGCCTCTAACTTTCGCCCAAAGGACATTGGGTAATAGTGTGATACTTGGGCAGTGAAACATAAAGGACAAACTAGTGTGATTATGTTTGATTTGTGTTGACTTAGAAGCTGGGAAAGGTCCCTCAGACCTGCGAGAACAGGCAAATGAGGATAGAAATGGCCTGTCGGATTTGTCTTCTTTGTAACTGCTGTGCTATTTAAAAACCTAATTTCAACACAGTCTTTCTCCCCAGTGAGATTCTCTTAAATTTTGTCAGTTACAAGGTTCATTTATTAACAATGGCAACAAAATAGAATGTGAAGAAAGAAATATTTGCTTTTGTTATTAAATAGGCTATCGCTGCTTTTAATTTAAAGCATACATCATGAAGTCTTCTGTTTTGGGAGGCCCTCTGCTTATCACTGGGGATACGAAGATGAAAAACACCTTCTGCCTTTTGTGTGTGTAGGTGTGTGTGTGGGGGGGCTATACTGAGTCCTAATATGTCATAGCTGACACCCATAGAACTGAAGTGATAGGACATACTTACCTATGCCCAGTAATATATATTTTATGATTTTGCACAGTTTATAATCTTATATCTTATTTAAAACCATATATAAAAATCTTATATGAAATCTCATATTAGGGTAGTGTAACTGGTCTCTATGGGACCATAATAGTGAGTACAGGTCATCATAAATTTGCCCAAATGTGTTCAATATGCAACACTAAGAGTGAATTGTAGTGTAGAGAATGGACACTGGGGTTTGATGTGTCGTAGGCTCACCACTTGTAGCAGATGTCCTGCTCTGGTGGGAGGTGTTGGTCATGGGGGAGGCTGTGCACCAACAGGGCAGAGGGTCTACGATTCAAGCATGGCCGTGGTTATTGATGTTTATGTTACTATTCACATTGATTTGATTATTATTATCATCATTATTACTAGCTTGGAGTTTTGTTGACCTGTTTATAAAATGTGATTCCTTCTTTTTATTTTTTTCTTCTAAATAGATATAGTTTTAAAAGGAAATGCAGTGAAGCACTTCATGAAATCAATAGTTGTCTTTCACATTTCAAATATAAATACAATTAAACTCAATTAACAGAACGGAAGTTCCTTTATACATTTCATTAGCATTAATTTTGTCTACTTGTAAACAATTCTAATCACGAGGAAGATCTTAAGGATTGCTTTATCGAAATGCACTNTTATTCTTTTCAGGCTTGTGAGCCACCCAGAGACAGACCCATGGTGGGGGGGCAGGTAATACTGCTGTTTTAGTTTACGTGTTATTTTTTTCTCTTTTTCCAAATTTTTATTTAAATTTTAGTTAGTCAACACACAGTATAATATTAGCTTCAGTAGAATTCAGTGATTCATCACTTACATATAACACCCAGTGCTCATCACGAGTGCCCTCCTTAATGCCTGTCACCTATTTCACCATCACCCCCCCGTCCACTTCCTCTCCAGTAACCCTCAGTTTGTTCTCTATAGTTAAGAGTCTGTTTCTAGCTTTGCTTCTCCCTTTTTGTCCCTATGCTTATTTGTTTTGTTTCTTAAATTCCACATATGAGTGAAATCATATGGTATTTGTCTTTCTGTGACTGACTGGGCTAATGGTGATATTTGGATCCCCAGGTAACCTTTAAATACACACCACAAGCAAACATACATTTTTGGAAATTGGTTCCAGAGAAGACACAGAGGGTTCTGAATGGTGAATGCATTCTCTTGGCAGGGGGCTGCAGCTTTATGCCCAGTGCAGAAATATCTCTGTGCCCTCCCCCCGGCTTCTGCCAATGTTGCTAAGTCAAAGGCCCTTCACATAATTTCAACACTTGAGGAATTACCCTCACACCTGGAAAACCACTAATAAGCCGGATGAAACACCAGAAAATGGATTTCCAAAGCCAACTCTGTAATGCTCCATCAGGTTATGTTATAATAAGCTCCTGCTATCAAAACTGCTGCAGTGGGAAAACAGCTTCAGAGGGAAATCTGGGCAGCCCAGAGTGGTTTTCATATATGAATATAAAACAACTAGACAACGTAAAGGAAACAATTAAAGGAGAAAGTGAAACAAATAAATATTGGGTCCGAAGAACAGATGGAAATGTTGTAATACAAAAATAGTGGGTTTTTTTGGTTTTGGGGTTTTTTTGGTGGTAGTTGTTCTTGTGGTTGTTGTTGCTTTTAGCTGGTGGAAGGCACACACACATCTCAGCTGGGAAATAAGGAGCCTTGAGATGTTAACCGACTTATCAATCTGTGGCATAGGGCAGAAGTCTCACTAATGCACAAGAAAGGAAAAAGGAAGGAGCAGAAGCAGGTGGTAGATCTGTACTCTTTCTTTTCATTTTGCTTTTATACATTCTGTTGAAATATAAGAATCTATTCTCCCTCCCTCCCTCCCACAAGCAACTTTTATATTTGACTTCTTTTAGGGTTTTTTTTTCCCCCTAATGATATTGGCTTTGGGATATTCCATTAAGGAATGCATGTCTGCCTGTTGCACTAAATACTACATAAGCTTGGCCTTTAAGATCTTTGTAAATGAAGACCATTGGCAGAACAATTAGCATTTAAAAGCTGACTGACCTTACCTGTGTGTACCATTGTGATTAGTTTGGACACTAACATCAGGTGTATCATGGAGCTGCCTTAGATGCCAAGATAGAAAGCCTCTAACTTTCGCCCAAAGGACATTGGGTAATAGTGTGATACTTGGGCAGTGAAACATAAAGGACAAACTAGTGTGATTATGTTTGATTTGTGTTGACTTAGAAGCTGGGAAAGGTCCCTCAGACCTGCGAGAACAGGCAAATGAGGATAGAAATGGCCTGTCGGATTTGTCTTCTTTGTAACTGCTGTGCTATTTAAAAACCTAATTTCAACACAGTCTTTCTCCCCAGTGAGATTCTCTTAAATTTTGTCAGTTACAAGGTTCATTTATTAACAATGGCAACAAAATAGAATGTGAAGAAAGAAATATTTGCTTTTGTTATTAAATAGGCTATCGCTGCTTTTAATTTAAAGCATACATCATGAAGTCTTCTGTTTTGGGNTTCAACACAGTCTTTCTCCCCAGTGAGATTCTCTTAAATTTTGTCAGTTACAAGGTTCATTTATTAACAATGGCAACAAAATAGAATGTGAAGAAAGAAATATTTGCTTTTGTTATTAAATAGGCTATCGCTGCTTTTAATTTAAAGCATACATCATGAAGTCTTCTGTTTTGGGAGGCCCTCTGCTTATCACTGGGGATACGAAGATGAAAAACACCTTCTGCCTTTTGTGTGTGTAGGTGTGTGTGTGGGGGGGCTATACTGAGTCCTAATATGTCATAGCTGACACCCATAGAACTGAAGTGATAGGACATACTTACCTATGCCCAGTAATATATATTTTATGATTTTGCACAGTTTATAATCTTATATCTTATTTAAAACCATATATAAAAATCTTATATGAAATCTCATATTAGGGTAGTGTAACTGGTCTCTATGGGACCATAATAGTGAGTACAGGTCATCATAAATTTGCCCAAATGTGTTCAATATGCAACACTAAGAGTGAATTGTAGTGTAGAGAATGGACACTGGGGTTTGATGTGTCGTAGGCTCACCACTTGTAGCAGATGTCCTGCTCTGGTGGGAGGTGTTGGTCATGGGGGAGGCTGTGCACCAACAGGGCAGAGGGTCTACGATTCAAGCATGGCCGTGGTTATTGATGTTTATGTTACTATTCACATTGATTTGATTATTATTATCATCATTATTACTAGCTTGGAGTTTTGTTGACCTGTTTGTAAAATGTGATTCCTTCTTTTTATTTTTTTCTTCTAAATAGATATAGTTTTAAAAGGAAATGCAGTGAAGCACTTCATGAAATCAATAGTTGTCTTTCACATTTCAAATATAAATACAATTAAACTCAATTAACAGAACGGAAGTTCCTTTATACATTTCATTAGCATTAATTTTGTCTACTTGTAAACAATTCTAATCACGAGGAAGATCTTAAGGATTGCTTTATCGAAATGCACTGACAAAAGCAGTCCTAAACTCCATAGTAGGTGGAAATTGGCTACCTACTACATGAACATTAAACACAAAAAGAAAAGACCAGTCACATGTCAGGGCTCATGGTGGGAGGGGGGAGAGAAAGAGAGAGTGAAAAAAAGGAAGGGAGACAGGGAACAAGGGANTATTTAAATTTTAGTTAGTCAACACACAGTATAATATTAGCTTCAGTAGAATTCAGTGATTCATCACTTACATATAACACCCAGTGCTCATCACGAGTGCCCTCCTTAATGCCTGTCACCTATTTCACCATCACCCCCCCGTCCACTTCCTCTCCAGTAACCCTCAGTTTGTTCTCTATAGTTAAGAGTCTGTTTCTAGCTTTGCTTCTCCCTTTTTGTCCCTATGCTTATTTGTTTTGTTTCTTAAATTCCACATATGAGTGAAATCATATGGTATTTGTCTTTCTGTGACTGACTGGGCTAATGGTGATATTTGGATCCCCAGGTAACCTTTAAATACACACCACAAGCAAACATACATTTTTGGAAATTGGTTCCAGAGAAGACACAGAGGGTTCTGAATGGTGAATGCATTCTCTTGGCAGGGGGCTGCAGCTTTATGCCCAGTGCAGAAATATCTCTGTGCCCTCCCCCCGGCTTCTGCCAATGTTGCTAAGTCAAAGGCCCTTCACATAATTTCAACACTTGAGGAATTACCCTCACACCTGGAAAACCACTAATAAGCCGGATGAAACACCAGAAAATGGATTTCCAAAGCCAACTCTGTAATGCTCCATCAGGTTATGTTATAATAAGCTCCTGCTATCAAAACTGCTGCAGTGGGAAAACAGCTTCAGAGGGAAATCTGGGCAGCCCAGAGTGGTTTTCATATATGAATATAAAACAACTAGACAACGTAAAGGAAACAATTAAAGGAGAAAGTGAAACAAATAAATATTGGGTCCGAAGAACAGATGGAAATGTTGTAATACAAAAATAGTGGGTTTTTTTGGTTTTGGGGTTTTTTTGGTGGTAGTTGTTCTTGTGGTTGTTGTTGCTTTTAGCTGGTGGAAGGCACACACACATCTCAGCTGGGAAATAAGGAGCCTTGAGATGTTAACCGACTTATCAATCTGTGGCATAGGGCAGAAGTCTCACTAATGCACAAGAAAGGAAAAAGGAAGGAGCAGAAGCAGGTGGTAGATCTGTACTCTTTCTTTTCATTTTGCTTTTATACATTCTGTTGAAATATAAGAATCTATTCTCCCTCCCTCCCTCCCACAAGCAACTTTTATATTTGACTTCTTTTAGGGTTTTTTTTTCCCCCTAATGATATTGGCTTTGGGATATTCCATTAAGGAATGCATGTCTGCCTGTTGCACTAAATACTACATAAGCTTGGCCTTTAAGATCTTTGTAAATGAAGACCATTGGCAGAACAATTAGCATTTAAAAGCTGACTGACCTTACCTGTGTGTACCATTGTGATTAGTTTGGACACTAACATCAGGTGTATCATGGAGCTGCCTTAGATGCCAAGATAGAAAGCCTCTAACTTTCGCCCAAAGGACATTGGGTAAGTGTGATACTTGGGCAGTGAAACATAAAGGACAAACTAGTGTGATTATGTTTGATTTGTGTTGACTTAGAAGCTGGGAAAGGTCCCTCAGACCTGCGAGAACAGGCAAATGAGGATAGAAATGGCCTGTCGGATTTGTCTTCTTTGTAACTGCTGTGCTATTTAAAAACCTAATTTCAACACAGTCTTTCTCCCCAGTGAGATTCTCTTAAATTTTGTCAGTTACAAGGTTCATTTATTAACAATGGCAACAAAATAGAATGTGAAGAAAGAAATATTTGCTTTTGTTATTAAATAGGCTATCGCTGCTTTTAATTTAAAGCATACATCATGAAGTCTTCTGTTTTGGGAGGCCCTCTGCTTATCACTGGGGATACGAAGATGAAAAACACCTTCTGCCTTTTGTGTGTGTAGGTGTGTGTGTGGGGGGGCTATACTGAGTCCTAATATGTCATAGCTGACACCCATAGAACTGAAGTGATAGGACATACTTACCTATGCCCAGTAATATATATTTTATGATTTTGCACAGTTTATAATCTTATATCTTATTTAAAATCATATATAAAAATCTTATATGAAATTTCATATTAGGGTAGTGTAACTGGTCTCTATGGGACCATAATAGTGAGTACACGTCATCATAAATTTGCCCAAATGTGTTCAATATGCAACACTAAGAGTGAATTGTAGTGTAGAGAATGGACACTGGGGTTTGATGTGTCGTAGGCTCACCACTTGTAGCAGATGTCCTGCTCTGGTGGGAGGTGTTGGTCATGGGGGAGGCTGTGCACCAACAGGGCAGAGGGTCTACGATTCAAGCATGGCCGTGGTTATTGATGTTTATGTTACTATTCACATTGATTTGATTATTATTATCATCATTATTACTAGCTTGGAGTTTTGTTGACCTGTTTGTAAAATGTGATTCCTTCTTTTTATTTTTTTCTTCTAAATAGATATAGTTTTAAAAGGAAATGCAGTGAAGCACTTCATGAAATCAATAGTTGTCTTTCACATTTCAAATATAAATACAATTAAACTCAATTAACAGAACGGAAGTTCCTTTATACATTTCATTAGCATTAATTTTGTCTACTTGTAAACAATTCTAATCACGAGGAAGATCTTAAGGATTGCTTTATCGAAATGCACTGACAAAAGCAGTCCTAAACTCCATAGTAGGTGGAAATTGGCTACCTACTACATGAACATTAAACACAAAAAGAAAAGACCAGTCACATGTCAGGGCTCATGGTGGGAGGGGGGAGAGAAAGAGAGAGTGAAAAAAAGGAAGGGAGACAGGGAACAAGGGAGAAAAGAAAGAGATAAAAAAGAAAGAAGAAAGAAAGAAAGAAAGAAAGAAAGAAAGAAAGAAAGAAAGAAAAAAGAAAAGAAAGAAAACAAAAGAAAAGAAAGAAAAAAAGAAAAGAAAAGAAAAGAAAAGAAAAGAAAAGAAAAGAAAGAAAAGAAAAAAGAAAAGAAGGAAGGAAGGAAGAAGAAGGAAGGGAGGGAGGAAAAGAGGGGAGGGAGGGAAGGATGGAGGAAGAAAAGATGGATGGAAGGAAAGAAAGAATAGAAAGGAGGGAGAGTGGGAGGGAGTTATAAACCAGTGCGATAAGTGCTATTAAAAAGGCCAGCAGAAGATGGTATGAGAGCAAAGAGGAGGAACATGAAACTTAGTTGGTGAGGAACAGACAGTAAAGGTTATTCCATTTTGCCATTCTGCAGCAAGTCCCATTAGAATACTTGAAAATAAATTTAAGATGGATAATATTGTTGCATAATTAAAATAAGGCTGCAAAGAAAATAAACAACCAGTAATAGGTCATGACTCTGTGTCACATACGTTGACTTCTTACATGCTTGTTTATTTTCTTCCTGATTTTTGGTCAAATTCCTGTTTGGTACAGTTGTTAAGGAGCAAAACACTGAATACATAGGGTTTTCTGTATCATATGTTTTTCATGAACCTTCAGACTAGTGAGGATCTTACAAAGAGCCAGCATAGGTTAAAAAATAGATATGGGTAAATGCTCCCATTTGATTTGTGGAGTTCCAATAAATAATTTATAGTAGTCTCCCCTTATCCATAGGACATGTGTTTTAAGACCCCCAGCAGATGCCTGAAACTGCTTGTAGACCAGAGCCCTATATATACTGTGGGTTTTTTTCCTATACTACACACCTATAATAAAGTTTAATTTATAAATTAAGTACAGTAAGTTTAAAAATAACTAATAAAATAGAATAATGATAAAAATGTACTTTAACAAAATTTCTATGAATGTGGGTCTCTTTCTCAAAATACCCTATTGTACTGTACTTGTCCTTCTTGTGATGATGTGAGTTGATAAAATATCTACAGTGATGAGATGGAGTGAGGTGAATGATGTAGGCATTGTGACATAGCATTAGGCTGTTACTGACCTTCTGATGATAAGTCAGAGGAGAATTATCCTTTTTTGTCTGTGGTTGACGAGGGGTAACTGAACTACAGAAAACAAAACCACAGAGAAAGGAAAGCTACTGTACGTAAAAGCAGTGACCTACCATGTGAAGGAAATGTTACTGAATAGAGAAAGAGAAAATTCCCAAGGTCTGATAAACTGAATTTAACTATAATTTACTGATTGATTGTGGATTCCCAAATTAAAGTGTGCATGCACATCTCTTGAAGCAAAATTGCCTAAAATTGCCTGTAGGCAAAATTCAGTGAGAAATGATTATTTTAATTTTATGGTTATCTAAATCACCTAATAATTTGTTCCAAGCAAAGAGAAAGTTCTAGTAATGGTTGTACCAATGATTTTCATATCAAGGAACCATGGGGCCAAGAAGTAAAATACTTATCAAGCAAAAATAAGGGCTTTTATTTACTCTCATGAAAATTTCATGAATTTGACAAATATTACTTAGGTTTCTTTTCTCACCCAAATTCATGCAAAGCAAACTCACAATTTCAGCCAGCTGGAAACTTAATGAACATTCTGCAAAATTCTAAATTAGCAATGAGCCCAACTTGGAAACAATTCAACAGGAAGTCAAAGTGATGAAGTCGGCACAAATGGTTGAATTTCTTGACTGGTTTATTTTGTTTGGGGGACATTTTGGAGGATTCAGTGGTTTTAATTTGTTTTATTGAAATCTATTTTCAGCTACTACTGACAAAAGCTGGAAGAAATACCACTTTAGGTATTTTCAAAAAAAAATCAGTGTTTTCAACCTCACAGATGATTTAATTATATTTGGAAGTCTAGGGGCATTTAACAAGAGGCAGGGGCATTTAGAAATCTTGCACATAGTTTTCATATACTTTCATTTTAATAATCAAATCTGTATATTGAATCAAGCACTTTTTGAAACAACAATAACGAGAAAAGTTTGTTTCTATAGTCTGTGTGAAAGTTATTGGTCCTATTGGTGATTGTTTTTAAAAGTGGAATAAATGAATAGTATAAAATTAAGTGCTAATTGGAAAACACATTCAGGCCTTTGGAATTCTCTAATGACAAATATAGTTGAGCATCCAGTGTGTTACTTATGTGGTAAGCTCCCCTACTTTATATATAAACAAAGCGATATCCTGATGGATAACGTAACTTGTCCCAAGCCCCATGTTACTTAAAAGAGTAACTTATAAAAATGTCTCACCACTATAGAAGAGCCACGATTAGACTAGAATCTGATTTTGAACCTATGCATGTGAGCACTGTTCTGTACTTACTTCTCTTTTATACTAAACAGATCAAGGAGAGTCTTTCAGTTTATAGAAAGAATCAGGAAAGACAACCTTGGTCCAGAATTGGAAGAAAAGTAGCAATGAGTAAAATGGACACACAAAGATTTTACATGAATTTTAGTGAGTGTGTAATTATTGGAAATAGAGAACAATAGATTTCTCTACTTCAGTGACTATCTGGGCATTTTTAATATTAAATCTTTCCACGCATGTCCTCCATACCTAAAGCACTATCTGAATTAAACTAAATTCTCTACAATTCAAATGAATATATTTTGAGATAATTTAAATAGAAAGCTTTTTTAATAGAAGTTCTTAAAGAAACTACAAGTGAATTCTTCTTACAACTTGAGATGGAAAATCAGTGAAGCTTACAAATGTAAATGGTTTCTAAACTATATTTTTTGGAAAAGGGCACTTTCAGGGGACAGAACAAAGAAACAAACAGAAATAAACATCATTGTCTCCAGTAATGCTTTATCCTCAAAGTTGGATGTCTTTCTGAATGATGAGTCCAAGATCATGCCCTTGTAAGCCAGACATTTCTTTATAACTTCCTTCTGGCTACTTATTGCAGGATCCAGCTATAGGACCAACAAGTCTCTTGTTGAAAACTTGGTGAATTCTGAACAGAACATGTGTTAATAAAAAGAAGTTTTGTGGAACTGTGGGAATATTATATATTCTTAGAACATTATTTTCTAAAGTGGATAAAGAGAAGAGAGAGAACACAGAAATTTCAGTTTTAGTATTGGCCATACTCACTCACTATCTGTGTGATATGAGCATTAGAATATATCTGTATGAAACTTGATGTAACAGAGGTTATCCGTGTCTCCCACACCTTGTTCCTTTGGCCAATGGCATCTTACTATGGTCACCTAATGTTCTTTGTTTTAAGATTTTCTCTGGTGGAATCCCGAAGTGCTGAGGATTTAATGCCTAAGAGCACATTTCATCAATAACAAATGAGAGTTGGTTCATAACTACCAAGCTTCTTGCCTGTTGGTTTTGTGTAACATACCAAGGATCTCAGCAGGACTTGACTGTGTCCTACAGGATGAGATCCACTTGGTTCTAATAAAAGTCTGTTCATTCACAGGCTCTATTTGGTTTTTCTTCCCAGCCCTGTCTTCTGTTTTTGCTCTCATACCAGAGCTTTCTGGAATCAGCTTCTGCATATATTACTTAAATATGACTCCTTTTCTCTGCCTTCACTTCAGGTCAAATACAACCTAAGACATTCAGCTTATTTCTATTTAAAGATTTCCCTAATCCTATAGTTCCCAGTTTCAACTCCATCATGTAAAATGTTTGAAATTTGCCACTCCCAACCTTATAATAAGACTAAAGATGGAAAAAAAAAAAAAAACAAAAAAACCTTAATTGCAACTGCTCTTCTTGGGCCCTTCAGAAGACAGAGGTCTCAGGGCAAGCTGTTAGCCCGAATCCCTGACAAACAGGTATATTAAGTGAATCCGCTTACTTGGAAAAGAAATTCTGAATTTATAACTGGTAAAAACACTGAAGTGTTAACTTTGAAGAATTGCTGGAAGAAATAAGGAACTCCTGGATGCTGTAGCTTTAGGAGGGCATCCAGTCACACCTTTATGACTTTTACCTCCAGGGACCCCGACAGGTTCTCAAAGAGAAGAACCAAGAAAGAGCCCCACTTGGAAAGATGGGGACAGTAATCCTTGTGAAATATGTCCAAGGGTTTTCCATAACAAAAGCCCATTTTTCATGGGAAAAGAAAAGCACATTTCTCTAACTCCAAGCCACTCCAGACTTCCTATCTCACTCAAGGGTAAAAGAAACAATGGAATACTTGTAAAGTTCATATCCCAAGGACACAAGTTCACTAAAGGATGTAGATATCAAATTATATAATGTCTCACTTACCCATGCCTTACCACCCCAACAACCTGCCTCCAGTACAACAATAGTGGATTATAGCCAAAATAGCTGCAAGCCACAGCTCTCTCTGAGAAGGAATAGTTTGGGGAGCCAAAGTTCAAGAGCAGAGACACAAAGACATAGAAGAAATTTAAGCCTCTGGCACCTACATTCATGAGCATATCAAAAAGCATCTTAAATATGAATGATCTCAATGAATATTTTAAAAGACAAAGATTGTCAGATTGGATTTAAAAAAAGACTCAACTACTTGTTATCTATGTGAAACCCAGTGTAAATATACAGACTTTGATAGATTAGAAGGAAAAGATAGAAAAAGAAATACCATGCTAAGAAATCATAAGAAAGCTCAAATAGCTGTACTAATGTCAGACAAAGTAAACTTCGGAATGAAGAAGCTTATCAGGGATAAAGAGGGACATATATAATGATAAAGGGGTCCACTCTTCAAGAAGATGAAGTAACCCTAAATGTGTATACATCTAATAATACATGAGGCAAAAAGTGATGGGAGTGAGAAATAGATAAATGCCTATTATCATTGAAGACTTCTACATTACTCATGAAATAATTGGTAGACCAAGAAGAGAGAAAATAAATATTGATATAATTGACCTTAACCACCATATCCACTAGTTTAATCTAATTGATACTATGGAATATTCCATTCAACAAGAGCAGAATACAGTCTTCTCAAGTTCATTTGGAATGGTTCTTAACAATAGATCATATTCAAAGACATAAAACACACTTTCAAAATTTTGAGCAATATAATTCATACACAATATATTCTTAGACTACAATGGAATTAAGCTAAAAACCAAAAACTAGTATGCTGGAAAATCCACATGTATTTGGAGATTAAACATTTCTACATGATACATGTGTAAAAGAAAATGTCTTAAATGAGTTCAAAAAGTATGCTGAACAGAATGAATATTAGAATACAACTTGTGAAGGTTTTTGCAAGGCAATAAAAGTGTTTGGAGAAGAATATATCGTATAAATGCATACATTAGAAATAAAAAGAGGACGAACCAAAATCAGTAATCTAAGCTTTTGACCTTAGTAAACTAAAGAAAGAAGAGCAGCTTAAGTAAGCAGAAGCAAGATCCTAATACAAGTTAGAGCAGAAATTAATTAAATAGAGAATTAATTAAATATTTAAACCAAACGCATGTTCTTTGTAAATATTAATAAAATTGAGAAATCTTTAGCTAAATTAACAAAAAAATGATAAAGAGTTATTAAANGAAGCAAGATCCTAATACAAGTTAGAGCAGAAATTAATTAAATAGAGAATTAATTAAATATTTAAACCAAACACATGTTCTTTGTAAATATTAATAAAATTGAGAAATCTTTAGCTAAATTAACAAAAAAAATGATAAAGAGTTATTAGCATGACCAATAAAAGACATTACTATAGGTCATACAGAGATAAAAAGGATTATAAAGGAATACTATGAACAATTATATGCTAATAAATTAGAAAACTCAGATAAAATGACCAAATTCTACAAAGAACATACTGTCAAAATGAACACAAGAAAAAATAGACAATCTGAATAAACCTACAACAAGATAAGAGATTTAACTAGCTATCAAAAAAACTACCCTCAGAGAAAAGCCTAGGCTCAGATGTCCTCTCTGCTGAATTCTGCCAAACACTTAAAAAAAAAAAAAGGAATTAATCCTGGGGTGCCTAGGAGGCTCAGCCATTAAACGTCTGCCTTCGGCTCAGGTTATGATCCAAGGGTCCTGGGATCTAGCCCTGCATCAGGCTCCCTGCTCTGTGGGAAGCCTGCTTCTCCCTCACTCCCCTTGCTTGTGTTCCCTTTCTTGCTGTCTCTCTCTGCCAAATAAATAAATAAAATCTTTAAAAAAAAAAAAAAAAAGAATCCTTTGCAAAAGAGTAGAGGAAACACTTTTCAGCTCTCTCTATGATGTTAAAATTAAGCTGATGCCAAAATCAATCAAAGACATAGTAATGAAATAAAACTGTAAACTGTTATCGCCTTGAGTGTCAGTACAAAAGTCCTTAACAAAACACTACCAACCAAATCCAGCAACATGTTAAAAAAAAAAAAAATTCTCCATCACCAAGTGGGATTTTTACCAGGAATCAAATTATGGAATACACCATATCAAGATATAGTACATCATAACTAAACGTAATATACTATAGCAATATAATAAAAAAAAACCCATGTCATGTCAATAGACACAGAAAAAACTTCTACTGAAATCAAATATTCTGATAAAAGCACTCAACAAAGTAGAAATAGAAATAAAATTCCTCAGCCTGACAGAATATCTGTGAAAAATCCACTGCTGACATCATATTTAATGATGAGAGATTAGATGTTTCCACCTCAGAACAGAAACAAGACTATAATGTGTACTCTTATCATTTTTATTTAGTGCTGTACTAGAGGTTTTAGGCAGGGAATTTAGGTATGAAAATGAAAAGTTAGGTGGAAAAGGGATCCAAATTGCAAAGAAAGAGTTAAAACAATGTTCATAGGTGACATGATCTTATATATTAAAAATCTTAAAGAATCTGCTAAGAAACTATTATAATTAATAAACAAGCCCAACAGTGTGGCAGGATATAAACTCAATATACAAAAATCAATTGTATTTCTATACACTTGTAATCACTAGTCCAGAATAAAATTAACAGAAGAATTCTATTTAAATAGCATAAAAAATTAAGAATAGATGTAACAAAAGAAAAAAACTTGAACTCTGAAAAACTACAAATATTATTAAGGGAAATTAAAATCTAAATAAAAGGGGGGGTCCCACAAAGCATCCCTGTTCATTGATCATAAAACTTAATGTTAAGATGGTAGTATTTTTCGTATTGATCCACAAATTCAACACAATTTCTATTAGAATCCTAGCTGACTTCTTTTTAGAAATTAACACACTGATTCTCAAATTCATATAGAAATTCAAGGGAGTAGATAAGCTAAAACAATCTTGCAAAAGAAAAACCAGATTGAAGGGCTCCCACTTTTCAATTTCAAAACTTATTATTAGGTTGCAATAATCAGGAAAGTGTGGTATTGATGAGGGAAAATAAACAGAGATTAATGTAACAAATAAAGAACCCAGAAATAGATCTATATAGTATAGCCATCTAATTTTGACAAAGGAACAAAAGTAATTAAATGGAGAAAGGACCGTCTTTTCAACAAATGGTGCTGAAACATGGTCTATATCCTAAAAAATGAACCTAAACACAGTCTTTCCACTTTTCACAAAAACTAACACAAAATGGATTATAGACATAAATGTAAAATTCAAAACTATAAAACCTCTAGAAAAGACATAAGCAAAAACCTAGGTGAGCTTAAATTACGTGATAAAGTTTCAGGCGCAACACAAAAGCATGATATAAGAAAGAAAAAATAATAATTTGGACTTTAATACAATTAAAAAATTTCACCTCTGTAAAAATATGGTTTAGACAATGAAAAGACAAGCCTAGACAGGGAGAAAAGACTGACAAGACATGTATCAGATAAAGATCTTTTATCCAAGATATATCTAAAACTCTTGCAATTCCATAATAAGAAAACAAACAACCCAATTAAAAAACAGACAATGGATCTAAACAGGAATCTCGCAAAAGAATGTATACAGTTGGCAAATAAATACATGAAAATATGCTCAACATCATTTGCCTTTAGAAATTCCTAATTGTTTGAAGGATAATTGACATATTAGTTTCAGGTGTACAACATGATTCTATTTTTGTATATAGTATGAACTGGGCAAAAAGACCCTTGAGCCGGGCCACGAGCAGCAATTGTTACAATGATTCATAAAGGCAATAGGAGAATGGGCACCCTGATCATAAAACTGTTGGTTGTGGACTTTCTGAAGACAGAATAGTAATTAATGCATACAAGGAATAGTGTCATTGTTATCACCCATAAAATTGTTGATCAACGTGTAACCAACTGTAGTTTAGCCTCTTAGTACCAACCGACGTTTTTTCCCCTCTTTTATCCTAGCCATTTAATTGCCCCATCCCCCATTCTTCTGTCTCATAAAAACCCCTTGCTTTCACTCTGTGTGCAGGACACTATTCTGGTTACTACCGGAATCCGTGATCCCCAAGTTGCAATTCTTTGATTCCAAATCAACACTTATTTGCCTCCCATTTTGGCCCCTTTTTTTTTTTTTCAGGTTGGCATACCCAACTCAATTCTAATCCCACATTAGATCCCATAGGTTAAGGGCTCAGTTTTATAAGATGGCCCAGACCTCCCTACGTCCAAAAGCAACCACCATCAACACCAATCTAAAGTCTAGGTTGCCACTCAAAAGTCCAGTTTTTTATCCACAGGCTATAGATTTAAGACTCCCTTTCCCCAGGGTCAGTTAATTTGCTAGAGCGGTTCTTAGAACTCAGAGAAACATTTTAGTTACCAGATTACCAGTTTACTATAAAAGGATGTCATTCACGAACAGCCACATTGAAGAGATGCATAGATGTAGGGGTAAGAGGTGCAGAGCTTCCATGCCCCTCCAAGCATTGACCAACCGAGAACCCCATCCTTCTGGAGTTTTTGTAAAGGCTTCACAACATAGGCATGACTGAATGAATCATTGGCATTGACAGTTGATTCAAGCTTCAGACCCTCCCTCTTTCCCAGAGGAGGATTGAAGTTCCAGCCCTCTAATCACTAGGTTGATTACCCTGGCAATCAGCCCCCATCCTTAGGTGAGGGCCAAAAGTCACCTCATTAACATAACAAAAGATATCTTTATCACTTAGGAAATCCCAAGAGTTTTAGGAGCTCTGTGCCAGGAATAGGGACTAAGACCAAATATGTATTTTTTATTATAAATCACAATATCACGCTGAGCCTGAGGTATCTTATAGTGCCAGAAAATAAGGAATTACACACACACACACACACACACACACACACACTGACCTAAGTAGGTCAGAGGACATAGGCCAGTTTGAACTACTTCCAATAACCAAGCTGGAAAATTTTGAGCAATAAAATAAAGTAGTTTTAGTTATCAGCTACCTTATAAAATAAAAATATCCATTGAGTCCATACTGATCTGAAAATAATTGAATAAATACATGAGAAAAATGAAATAGAAACATCTTCCTTGCCAAACTCCAGATAACTTATGGAGTTACTCCTCCCCCAAGGAGGTGGAGTACAACTCCTCATTCTTCCTGTGTGGACATGTGGACTGCTTATAGTGACTTCCTTTCAAGAAATAGAGTGCCCACGTATGGGCAGAGGGATAACTACGCAGGAAAATCCTGACAAACATTACCTCAGCTGGATGATCAGATTAAAATCAACAGTGGTAGGTCATTTTGGTAGTAGGTATCTTTGATAGGACATGATGAAAATGGAAGTTTACCCCTCTAGTCTTCCTCCCTAAAACTCTGTACCCCAATCTAATAATGAGAAAAATGTCAGGCAAACCCCCATTGAGGAGGGTTCTACAAAGTATCCAACAGTATTCCTCAAACTCTCAACGTCATTAAAAACAAGGTAAGTCTAAGGAACTGTAATACACCCAAAGGCCTAAGAAGATATGGCAACTAAATGTGATATGGCATCCTAGAAGGGATCACGGGACAGAAAAGGGACATTAGATAACAATTAAGGGAATAGTAATAAAATGTAGACATTAGCTCATGATAGCATATCATTATTGGTTCATTAATTGCAACAAATATACGACTAATGTGAAGTGTTACTAAAAGGGGAAATTGTGGACTATCTGTCAACTCTCTGTGCTTAAGTCTTCACAATTTTGCTGTAAACATAAATTGTTCTAAAATTTAAAAAGTGAGTTTACAAAATGTGCTAATAATCCTACCTTTGGCAAATACATGCACATATTATCTGTTTAATTCTCATAAACCTCAAACAGTATCCTCCAATTAAATCCCTTACTTCTTTCACTGTTCCCTCACTCCTGCCTTCCTTCCCTCCTTGGTATTGGAGAAGTAATATAATATCTGTTTTTCCATTTAGAAAAATTCATAATTTAGTCGCAGATGTTCTATCTGTTAATATTAGGAATACCATTTAACATGGCTGAATAAAGTCATATATATATGTGTGTGTATATATATATACACACACATACACACCTCAAGTTCTATATGTATATATTTATCACTATATATATAGATATATAGTATGTATAGTATGTGTAGTATATATACTATATATTTCTAAATATATATATGGTATGAAATTCTTAGAGATGTGATATGTCCTAGTATAATGTTTTTAGTAATTATTCTAGTTTTTACCTTAAAATGTATATCACAAAAATAAGGAAATTTCCTTGTCATTTACATTTACATTTATATTCCCTGTTGTCAAGGGACATCTGAGGATGGTATTCATTATTATTTAATGCATAATCACTCTCTCACTCTCTTCCCTGTGCTTCGACACAAAGAAACAATGTTATTTTTCCTATCTCCAGCATCGATAACTGAATAAATTAACTGACACTATCAAAATACAAGATATTTACAAATAAATTGGAGTTACTTATTGCAGATTGTTTACACTAATGAGCATTAATAAAGTCAGTTGAAGCTGAGCATTATATTCTAATATAACCTATATATATATATATATATTTTAAGATTATTTATTTGAGAGAGAGACAGAGAGCAGAGAACACCAGGGTGGAGGGGGTTGGCAGGGACAGTGATGGGGACAAAGGAAGAGGGAGGAAGAAATCCAAGCAGACTCTGTGCTGAGATGGGAGCCAAAGGTGTGGCTCAATCCTCACAACCAGAGTTGAAACCAAGAGTAGAACCCCTAACCGACTGTGCCACCCAAGCACCCCATAACCTATATTTGTAAATATACTTTAATTTTAGTAAATTTCAGAGACGATATTCTGGGTATATAAGTAGATTTTTTAATCATTTGAAGCTAAATTAACATCAGTGGGCACTATGGTAACAAACACACCAGGCACAACAAGATTCTTAAAATCATTATCCTAGGAAAAACTCTTTTTCAAAAAAAAATTACAGAAAATTTAACTTTTTGGTTTTCCTGACTAAACAGCATTATGCATATGCATTTGTTGTTTATGAAGTACATATACTATTTCCAAAATTGCTGCTTGGATTTAAGAAACTGATGAAAATTAAGCTCATAAAAATTTAATGCCATGAAACCTAAGTGTGGAATACATAGTTAGGGTGTAGCTTCTCAGAAAAACCGCATTAAGCCTTGAAAAAGAAATGCATTTAATTTTGCCCACTAATTTTGAATAGTCAGAGTTTCTTTTGAGCAACCATGTAGCTCTTCTGCTCTCAAAACCATAGTGACAATAATTCCGTTATTAAAATATCAGGACGGGCTTTAGGTCACCAGGAAAGATGAGGTGAACGTTCTGGAGAGGACTGAGATAACTAAGCAGTTTCCTTCACAGCAATGCCATTGTGTAACCTCATTTTGGATGTTCAGTGTGGAGTCATGCAGAACGGGTAGAAAACTGACAGGATTTGGGGAATACGATCTTTTTGATGAACTAGAACGGGACACTCTAGTTTTAAAAAAGTGCATTTTTTTCCTCACACAAAACGCAAAATGCATGAGAAGTAAAATTCTTGCTTTGCTTACTGTTTTGCCATAAAATGTGAATAGATGAGTTGATAATTCTGCAGCCCTGATGTGAGGGCAGAGTTGTGAAGAGCTATGCAAGGGATTATCTATAACTATTAAGTAATGTTATACGCCTCCCTTCCATCCCATTGCATAGTGGTTTGAAATGTTAAAATAGGTGGACAAATGGTATAATTGTCATTATAATCATGAACACTATAAGGATTTGAGGAAAGACATATTATAGTAAGAAAAAAAAGGAGGAATGTCCTGTAAAGACAAAATGTACCTCTATGTCACCTATAAGGAAGATTTTAGTAAGGAGAAATAATCTGATATGTCTCTTCTCTATAAAGCTGATGTATCTCTCATTTATTCAGTTTATACCATGGGCCAGATGCTATATTAAGCATATTATACACAAGAGTATGAAATATTCACAATAGCATTCAGATTAAAACATTAACATTTTTATTCCTCAGATCAGGGAAGTATTTGGAAATGTTTCCATTTCCTAAAAGTTGTGTAGTAGTAAATGGTAGACAAGGTATTTAAAGTAACTTTACTTTTTCCAGTGCAGACTTTTAGCAATTACACTCAACTCTTTCACTGAATCGAGGCAATAAAATTCAGGAATGCGGATAAAACTATTCTTCCTTTGAATAAAAAGTGGGATTTGTCGACCTCCCAATTTTGTTAAACTGAATCTATTAGATTCTATGGCTACTGCACTGAAGGGGTCATTTTTTTTAAGATTTCATTTATTTTTGTGTGAGAGAGAGAGGGAGCACGTATGCACAAGCAGGAAGGAAAGACAGAGAGAGAAGCAGGCTCCCCACTGAGTGGGGAGCCCAATGCAGGACTCTATCCTAAGACCCTGGAATCATGACCTGAGCTGAAGGCAGATGTTTGACTAACTGAGCCCCCCAGGCACCCCTGAATGGGTAAATTTTAACATGAAATAGGACTTACTATACTGTTGCCCAAATTTGTTTCCTTGGCTGAGGTCTATTCTCTATAAATTCAGAACTTCCCAAGAGTATGACAACTTCTCAAGTTTATATCCACAAAGTCTGGCATGATACCAAGCACACTGTAGATGCCCAACAATACATATCTCTATAACAAAATTTATAGAATAAGACCATCTCATGAAGGTAATCCAAGCCACCTTGCTGCTTTCTCTACTCTCTTCTTCTATTTTCTTTCCTTGTCTTGTCCACACAAGCAATTTCCATTTACAGTTTAAAACCTTTCCTTGTTATGCCTTCTTTGGTAAAGATTTCCCTGGGCAATCCCAACTTTCTGTGCCACTTATGTAACTTTCACAGAATTAACTATCCCATTGGCTGTACTGTATTATTGGTGTGAGAATTCTTACCCGGAAGCTGAGAGCCTGGGCTCTGAAGGCAGACATACTTGTGTTTGAATCCAGCCTTTATCACTTATTTGGATAAATTACTTTACATCCTATGTTTATTACAGCATTATTTACCATAGCCAAGATATGAAAGCCACCTCACTGTCCATTAATAGATGAATGGGTAAAGAAGACATGGCACACACACACACACACACACACACACACGCACATGCGCGCACACACAGGAATATTACATGACTATCAAAAGGGATAAGCTCGTGCCATTTGAGATAACTTGGATGGACCTAAAGGGTGTTATGGTAAGTGAAATAAGTCAGACTGAGAAAGACAAATACCATGTGATTTCACTCATAAGTGGAATCTTTTAAAAAATGAATAAATAAAAGTAGAATCAGACCTATAAGTACAGGGAACAAGCTGGTGGTTGCCAGAGGGGTGGGGGTTGGAAGGATGAGCAAAATGGGTGAGGGGAAATGGGAGATACAGGTTTCCAGTCATGGAATGACTAAATCATGGGAGTAAAAGTCACAGCATAGGGAATACAGTCAATGATACTGTAATGGCAATATATGGAGACAGATGATAGCTACACTTGTGAACATAGCATAATGTATAAACATGTGAAACTGGGGTGCCTGGGTGGCTCAGTCATTAAGCGTCTGCCTTCGGCTCAGGGCATGATCCCAGAGTCCTGGGATCGAGCCCCACATCAGGCTTCTCCGCTGGGAGCCTGCTTCTTCCTCTCCCACTCCCCCTGCTTGTGTTCCCTCTCTCGCTGGCTGTCTCTCTGTCAAATGAATAAATAAAAAATCTTAAAAAAAAAACAAACAAACATGTGAAACTAATGTAACATTGTTTGTCAACTATACTCACATAAAAAATAGAACTCTGGGTATTAAGGAGGGCACATGTGATGATTAACACTGGGTGTTATGCACAACTAATGAATCATTGAACACTGCATCAAAAATCAATGATGTGCTATTTGCTGGCTAATTGAACATAATAAAAAATAATATTGTAAAAAAATACGCAGCTCTGAACCTTGCTCTCTTTATCCATTCCTTCCTCATATAGTTATTTTGAGGAGTAAACCACCTAGAACATGTTCATAGACTATTAGCTGGAAGTATTAGGGGCAATGGTGGCAATACGTTTAGTATCTTAACCCTGAGAGTTTGATCTCAGAGTTTCTAATGCAGACTTCCAAAGAACACTTGATGATGATAGACATATTCTGTACCTTCTCTGTTCAATACCATCAATGTGGCTATGCGAGACACAAGAAAGTGAATGTCTAATTTTATTTAATTAATGTATCTTTAAATAGCCACACCTGGCTACCATCTGCTATGCTAGAAAGCGTGCCTCTAGAGGACAGGGAATGTATATACTACATTTTATTTCTGGCACCCAGCATCATGATATATAATACAGAGCTGATTCTTTAGAACCCTCTGTGGACTGTGGACAGACATGATATATGTGATAATGAAGAAAGCATGACAGTCTCTATAGCAAACTTGATTTTCATCTTTTCTATAAGTAGTCTCCTCAATAGCCAACCATTGTCGATAAGTTTAAACTGCACTTAACTATTAACACCTTTCCTGATTCTCTGTGTGCTGTAAGTATCCTCCTTTAGCAACCCTTCCCTGGCTCACAGGCAAATTCCACAAGCAATGCTGGGCACCTTTTGATGGTCTTACAGAGTAGAAGACCCGATATGGTTGGATTTTCAAGAGGAAAATGTGTAGTACAGCTGGTGGCAGAATGTTTGCAATTAACTGGACTTGAGTTGGAATCAACGTCAGGTACATTTTAGTTGAGCAGTCTTGGACAAAATGCTCAATGTGCCTGACACAGAGTTTCCTCCCCATTAAAGCAGATGCAATCCCTTATCTGCTGCAAGGAGTCTTAGGGAGCATTCAGTCAACTAAGTAATTGGCCTGAAGAAGACAGTAAAAGAAATAACTCATGTGTAGTCTCTTACCTTTTCATTTTTTCCATCACACAGTCCTCACTTGAGAGACGTTGAAAATATGTCGTGTTTTATCATCCTTTTCTCTAATTGTTGTCTCCACCCAAAATTCTCATGGCCAAGTGTACTCCCTCTCTCTCCTAACTGAGCAGCTTTGATATATCCCCTCCCCCAGCACCTGGTGTTAAATTTAATGTCCCCCTTGACTTTTAGACTACTGTGTTTGCGCTCTTCCCCTGAACAATGATTTTCACAGGTAAAATTTTCTTCTGTTTAAATAAATCTTATTCATTCATTCATTCATTCATTCATTTTTACCCCCACTGGGAGTTCCCTTTGCTCTGATCTGTATTTATTTCTTTTCTGAGGTGTATTATCTCCTGATGCACAAAGGCATCAGGGAAGGAAGGGAGCTAATACAATGAAAGGGGTTACCTTGGGTTAGAATGGTATGTGCAATCTATACATCAATTAAACCTCTCAACAAACTAACAGTTCCCATTTCAGGAACTGTGAAGCCATTTCCCCAAGGTACCGCAGACAGTGGGAAGTGGAGCTCGGATCTGAACTTCATGCTCTTTCCGCTTGGACGCGCTGCCTTCATTTTTGCCCTCAGCCTCCCCGTGTTAGAGCTGCTGGTCAAGCTCCTGTTTAGAGTAGCGGCAGCAGTTAAGGGAAAGGCAAGAAAGCAAAGCCAAGCAGCTCAGCATGAAGAACGATAATAACCTGACTTAGATTTAAATAATGATAACCCCTCAGGGACAGGTTCCTAGCCTGGAGAGTGATTATGTAAATGAACTCTCTGTGTATTTCTGAAAGTAACATTCTGAATGGAAACCAAGCACATTCACTGACTTCGGTGTTGATGACTGTTTTAAGCTGGCTTCCATAAAAAACAAAACAAAACAAAACAAAAAAACAGCATTGCACTGCCTGCCTTCTCTGCCTTTTTTCAAAAACACACAGCCAAGGGGGAAAGGGCAAGTGAGCTAGCATTTAATGAATTCTCTAATGTGTCAAACACTGCCTTAGGCACTTTTACATATGCCATTTTATTTAATCCTAGTAAAGCCCTGAGCAGTAGGTTTTGTTAGCCCCATTTTATTTATTTATTTATTTATTTATTTATTTATTTACCTCAAGAAACTAGATAAGAGAAAAGCATAGGGGCAGTATTGAGCATCTAATTATGTACCAAAAAGCACCCGTTTTATGTTAGCAGTATTTAATAATTTTAGTGCTAAAATACTATCATCTTAACACTAAGATCGAGTAAAAGACAATAGGAGCAGAGGAAAATTATACAATAACCTCACTTAAAAATATAAACACAAGATTCCCTTAAGCGTTAAAGCACATCTACTGATGTACTGAAATTCTAACATATGATTAGTGTTTATTCCAAAACAAATTCAAACATGAATTAATTCAAAGACAATATGCTAGTGTGATTGACTATATTGATCTCTTAACAAGATAATAAATTACAATCTTAGTAGAGTTAGGAATATTTTCTTCATAACTTGTAACTAATCAAGGACACCCACTTCATTGCTTCTGTTCAGTATTTTGCTGAAAGTCCTAAGCAAAGATAAGACAAAGGAAAAGTCCTAAGCAAAGATAAGACAAAGGAAAGCAATTTACAGATTAGGAAGGAAGAAACAAAACTTTATCAGAAATGACACACATGTACAAATACACATACACACACACACACACACACACACACACACACACGTTTTCTCATTTGGTTCATTTCTCATGCGGTTTTCTTCACCTGAAAATTGTCTCTTTTTACATCCGATAATTTGTAGCTACTGAGAGAGTTCAGAAAGATTATTGGATACATCACTATAAAGTAATCATTTTCATCTCTTACCTAGGAGCAAATCATTTTCATCTCTTACCTACCCATAATTTTGAAAGTGGGTCATTTGACATATCAACAAAAATAGTTAGAATCTAGGAATAAATCTATAGGAATTAATTGTATCTTTATCCTGAAAATTAAAACTTTTTAATAAAAGGTATAAACAAACATACAGAAAATGAAAAAAAATATGTTATGGTTATAAAGAATTTTCTCATAAGATGGGAATTTTCTCCAAAATGATCCATACATTTGATTGCAGTGCCAGTCAATATCTCAAAAAAATCTTATGTAGAGCTGACGGATGGTCTTAAAACATCAAAAATAGATAAGAGACTTTAAAATAATAAAAGTGAATATTAAGTACCAAAAATTTCTGTAAGCCATAGTATCAAATGTAATGATTTGGGTACAATAGATTGATAAAAAGAATAGGACCTAGACATGCATCCAAGTACATTTACAGTCTCGTTAAGTGTCAGATGGAAAGAATGAGCCACCCACTACATGCAAACTGGGGCTTGAGTGTGGAATTTAAGAAAGAAATGAGTAATAAAGTCTTAAAAGAAGGAGAAGAAAGGAGGAAGAGGATGAAGAGGAGGAACAGGAGAAGAGAAAGGAGAAGCCCAACAAAGAGCAGCAGAAGAGGAAGCAGTTAGGGAGAGGAGAAGGTGACAATAATTGATTTAGTTTGATGTCTCAATTATCTGAAACAAAATGGTTAGAAATTCGTTCCTTAAATTCCCAGGATTTTAGTTAGCTGATAGCTAGGGTAATCATTTTCTTATTTAAGGACCTTAAACATGAAAAGATTGAAATAAGGACAGAATAGGACCTCACTCCTCATGGACAATGAAAAACAGATACATCCAGAAATAGAGGAAAGATAAAGAAGTGAGATACACATCTCAAGAGAAATATATATATACACGCACAAACACACATAATATGATACACACATACCTACCATGTGTATAGCTGTTATTGGCAGAGATTATGAAGAATAAGAACAGAAATTTGGGTTCTGAGATATTTGTAAATGAATTGAAAACATGGTTCTAATTATAAGGGGGCCTAGAATATCAATGCTAATAATCACAACATGATCGTTAATTAAGAACATATTATGTGTTAAGTCCTTTGCTAAGGTTTTTATGTACATTATCTCAAAGAACATTCACAAAACCTTTTGAGATAGGTGAAATTTTCATCACTATTTTATACATGAGGTATTGATCTCAAAATTACCTACCCAACCTGAATAAAACCGTGGCAGCTAATGTATTAAAATCTCAGGCATCTGAATTTGGACAATTCTTAACAATTTCTCTAAATGCTTGTGGGGTGCTTGGAGGTTCCTTGAGAGGGCTTCAGGTAATTAAAATGTTTCACAATCCTACCAGAAATTAGGTATTCACTTTAATTTGGCCATGCAGATTAAGAAGCATATCAAATGTATTTGCTTTGGGCTAGAATAGTATCAACTCTGGGCAAAACATTGATAACTTAAGCCAATCGTGAGCTTATTGTCAAGCATACCTTTCTTTTGAAAGTTAAAAAAAAATTATAACGCACTTCATTTTTAGACGAAGTCAAAGATTCCTCACTTTTCACTATCAAGTTCTCTGATTAATATTCCTAGTCACCATATATGTGATTTTTTTTTCTTCAAATGAGTATGCTACTTTCTTAATTCAGGTACATATGTGTATATTTCAGTAATAAAGAATAAGCCACAAACTATCCCCTTTAAAGAATAAATTAACACTGAATCCCAAACTCACACAGATAATAAAATCCAATGCTTCCCATTTGATGTCAAGTTGCTTCTGGGCATTTTTCTACCCGTGGGCAGTTTTCTCTCCAACCTAATTGTATATCAAATTTTAACACCCTTAGGTCTGTCTTAACTCCATTGTTTTCTAATTATCTCATTTCCACTGAACTTTGAATTTCTGGCTGTATTGGTTCAAATGCTTTCAGATTGATCCCTGTGTTGCACCATCTGCAAATTTGATTGCTACACTGTTTATTCAGATCTATCAGATCATTAATAAAGGAAGAAAAGAACACAAACAGGCTTACACTGGTCCTGCACTGCCCTCCTTCCCTGTGCCCCGGGCACCCCTCAGGTCCAGACACAGTCATTTGTCACTTGCCCATGTTTACATCCCAGAAGCCGACCTTTGTGTATGGACA
>NC_048229.1:58205505-58205665 GCF_002007445.2 Ailuropoda melanoleuca
GATAGGGTGTGGAGGAAGGGTTAGGGATGTGTTATTTCTTGCTGCCAAATACCCATATTTGACTTGATTTCACGCAATAAAAATTTCTCTTAAAATGCATTCACTATTTGGGAAAGATTATGCACGTACACACACACACACACACACACACACACACACA
>NC_048229.1:58206575-58212672 GCF_002007445.2 Ailuropoda melanoleuca
GCCTCAGTATTAATTGTCTTTGCAAGTTTATAGGCATTGAAGAATCATAGCAAGAATAATAATTATTATTACTGACATACTTGTCCGTGCAATCAAAGCCTTTGACACTTCATTCAAGGACTGTCGGCTTGTTATACGAAGGAGCATGTAAAAGACTCTTAAAGGGAATCTTCTGTTCCAGTGATTTTTGTGATAATCCCACCATATGTTACTATTTTAGAAAACTCGATAGAGGGATGAAAATATCCAAGTAGGCATATGTTTTTATGAAAGTTTCAGAAAAGTGTGTTTATTTTGACTTATGTCTAAATTAGATTCCTAACAGCTGAATGAAATGTAAATTAGTTGTTTTTGTTGCAGAAGATAGACATCCCATAAAACATGGTATCAATCATCTGGGAAGTGCCTGTTTTTATTTCAAGCCTTGGTATGGCATGATCACTCTGACAGATGAAAGGAATGAACTCCAATGCGTATGTAAACAGTCTGGAAGTACACGGAATTAGCCATGCCCTTTCCTACCTCGAGGCTTTTGTACCCACCACTCCCTCTGAGGAGAATTTCTCCCCTTCCTAGATCCTTTCCTCCTAACTTGCATTTCTGATAAGCTCCTCGGGTAATTTTGATCATCAAGTGGGTGGGGACTACTGATCCTAGTCCAGACACCCTCGTCTATAAATAATAAGCCCCCTTTCCTCTTGCGTACTTCAGAGTGAAGCCTTTCTGATTCCGCCATGTCAGATCTCTCAGCGACGCCCTTTAGAGCACCCTGTGTTCCTTGACTTTCATAGGACTGAGAAAAACCATAATAAAGCACAACCTAACAAATGCCTCAATACCTATTTAAGTGCTTGAGATCACTCATTTCACAGAATTTTAAGTTCCTTGAGGACTAGAACCATGTCTGCCTGAGTATCTCTTTATCCTTGGAGCCTTCCCAGAACAGTGTGTGATACATCCTCGACAAGCAATTAGTGTTTCCCGAATGAATTCCACAGGGACCGTGAAAATAAAAGTACAGCATTATATTGGAAAGTGCTTTGGATTTCCTAAAATGTTAGAAGAACACAGGGGTAAGGCGAAGCTTATAAGGGGTTGCTTCAAAGGGGCAAAAGCAACTCTCCTCCCAGGTTAGAGCCATAGATGAGGGAGGGTAACAGTGACAGATACTGATGTTTCAAGGTATTACAGAAATCCAGATTTATATGTAAATCTCACAATTTTAAAAAATGTTGACCAAAACACAGCTCTTCCTATTTTGTTTGTTTGTTTTAATTTTAGTAATGTGAGGCTAATAAGGTAAGATGGCCAACCCAGAGCATCTATGAATTGGCTTGGGTCCAGAAATCACAGTGTGAGACCCTAACACTCTCTTCTGCTGAGCAGACCTGGCCTGCTTTTTGCTTTTATCTTTGTTTTTGTTTTGCTTTGCTTTGTTTTGCTTTGTTTTGTTTTGTTTTTGTTTTTCCCAACTTACAGAGGAAGTCTGGAGTTGTCTCTATGCCTCTTTTGGAAATCCTGTCCTAGGATGTGGCTAGCCCAGAGCCACATTTCAGCCTGAGAGCAGGACAGTCACATTTATCTCCACTCCCTGGTGTGGTTGATGGTAGAGAGATTTGCAGTTGTTTCCCTAAAAAACAAAATCTATGTAGCCAAGTTGAGTGAGCCTTTTGGCCAGTGTTCTTGTAATGTGATATAATGTGGAAAGGACTAACTAAATAATCAGGCCAAAGAGCCTATTTATTGTAAAGAATAGTAAGTATTCAATGGAAGTGATTTCTAACAAAATTACACAATTTCTATTTAAAATTGGTTTCCTCTGTATAGACACAAAATGCAGACATTCTGTGACTTCTTTAAAGTATTCTGCAAACAATGAAACATGGGCATTAGCTCACTTCCTTCTAGTGACACCAATTCTAGCCAGGAGGATAAATACCAATTATTTTTGGGGGGTAGGGGGATGGAGTTCCAATTGAGATTCACATATCTTTATAAGCGAAATGACAGCAAAAGAAATAACATGTAGCAATTATTAGAAAGTAGTATTCCCCCTTTTCTTCTCCTTTTGATTTCTAACCAATGCAGTGTAATAGGGGAAATAATCCCTGTTTCAGGTATAGAAAATAAAAACTCAGAGGGATTAAGTAACTTGCCTAATATTACACAGCACGCTAGTAACAAAACTAAAATCAACCCCTTCTTTCTCTCATTGTGCTCTTTCTTTCCTCCCTGAACCACATTATTAAATTCATGCATCTTAAAAAACAGTGGCAAGCCTTAAAAGCTGACAAGTAAAGAATTAGGTACAAAAGTGATTTAGAATCAGAAACTTGTTACAACAAAATACACATTAAAAGGAAATAAAATGACACAAGCTACAAGCATCACAAAATCCATTAAAAAAAAAGAACAGAAAGAACATAGTATTTATATCAGATAACTGTCTGGCACATAACTGGAAGATATTTATACAACTTTTTTTCCCCTATAATTGTTGTTGTTGTTGTTCTTTTTTCCCTACCTACCACTCTTGGTCTCTTTTTTTGACAATGATTTTTACAGGATGATCTAAAATAGAAAAAGAAAAATTAAATCAGTCTTTCCTCCAGAATGGTCAATAAAATATTTAAAAAATTATTCATAGCTTAGGTTTCTTATGCTTTACAGCTCTCATCAGAAGCATCATACAAATAATTAGGATTATTGTCAAATTTGGGGGAAATTCTGTCAAGTGGCTTTTATATATATAAGCTTTATTTTATTATTTTTTAAAGATGTATTTACTTTAGAGAGAGAGAGTGTGAGTGCGGGGACGAGCAGATGGAAAGTGAGGGAATCTCAAGCAGACTCCCCATGGAGCCTGACACAGGGATCAACACAGGGCTCAATCTCACGACCCTGAGATCATGAACCTGAGATCATGACCCTGAGATGATCTGAACTAAAACCAAGAGTCAGACATTAACCACCTACGCCACAGATGCCCCTTTATAAGCTTTAAATTTTCAGGGCATTTCAATTTTTCCTGTGCAGTAACTAATCTTAAATATTTTAAAGTTTAAAGTGCATGATTCATATGGAAATCTATAGGTGGTGTTATTAGATACTTCTGATGTGAGAGAACTTCTGTTTTTTGACTAGGTACTGATGAGACTAAATTCTTTGCTTTTCACTGGACATATCTGATGGTGAGAAAATGTTTTCATAGACTCCCTTCTGCATCAGAATATTTCAACCTTGCTTGTCTTCCATTATCCGTATAACTCTGCTGGCTGCCTGGCATGTTCATATAGTGATAGGAACTCTAGATTTGTACTTTCTTGTCCAAACCCTGGCTGAGTTAGCACAGCAGACAGAAAGAAGATTCACAGAAGCCACTCCACTACCAGGACAACCAGCAATAATTAATCCGGACAGAGAAGCAACTGAAAATAACAAAAAATGTAGGCTATTCAACCCAAATTAAAAGCATTCCCAAATCAGTTTCCCCTTAACCAGACTCCTATGTCAGATGCTAACTCTATGAAAACACCATCATAATAATCTGTTAATAAATCTCAGGGAGAAATCTGTGTCTAGATAAGATTCTGGAGTCTAGTTTAAGGTAAATCTTTCAATATGTGGTTCAATGTTAAATACAGATCGTACATAATAGTTGAGGATTGATGGACACAGCAGGGTGAGATAATTGAAGTCTAAGTTAAAGAATCCTGCAAGGTGAGCCATGCATCCCAAGTTGAACAGTTTGATGTTCACTCAAATAGTTTTTGGGGGTGTTAGGTGTTTTTTTAAAGGATGATCTTGAAACTAACAACAAAGTGATTTGCAACTTTTATCTTCCTGGGCTAGAGTTTCATAGAATAGAAAGGTTATATTACTAAAAAGCAAAGTCATGTTTGTGAAAATGTCTAAATAGTAAAGCCATAGTGATATACATAGTAAGCTCTGTCGGTGTCAGTGGTTTGGGTTCTTAGCCCAAATTATCTTTCTGTGGCCTTTTCCAATAACACCTGCTGGAATGCAGTCAAAGTGGAAAGAGAGCACCCTACAGTTAGCTGTAGTTACATAGTTGACTTTGGAAGATTTTATAAAAACATATGGTCATGTGAACACGTTATTCAAGGCCAAGCAAATAGAGAGCGCTAGGCTAAACTTGCCTAGCTTCACGGTAAACCCTCTTACGAGGAAGCAACGTCCTGGACCACTGCATCATCCCACTCCACCCCATTCTGATTTAATATCGAGGTTGAGCCTTGTCTAATGCAAGTCGATGGAGGAACAAACTTAAGCAAGACTGCGCTAGACAGAGGAAAAGATCCTAGGGGAGCCTCCGTCCTGAATTCTGTGATGCTGATGCGGAATCATCACTGACAACTCTTTCTTTTCATCCTTTTTCCACCCCACCCCACCCCTTTAATAGGGATATTATTTTTCTGGTAATACGAGCACTTCAGTAATCAATGCCATTTAGCATGCTGAATAGATATGAGTAATTCCATTACTTATTAATGATGAAACATTACTAGGATGAAACATGTTTTCCAGCATATTTTCTGATTGTGTGTGAAGAGATTGTCTTTTATTTGGCTATGAGAGCACCTATTCATTTCCTCTGCAGCAGCAGCAGAAGGGGGATGAGATATATTTATATGTATGTATATACACATATGTACGCACAAACACATGCGCATTCACCCCCTTTTGATTTTATTTTATGATTTTTATCAGATAAATACCTACTTGGCCCTAGTCAAGTAGTAAATATGAATAACTTTGCTCTGCAATGTGCGAACTCATTTTTGTATAATTTTACTTCATTTTAATGTGATACACATTCTTATAGCATAGTTCTTGTTATTTTTACATTTTACAGATGAAGGCATCAGAGTTTTAAGAGTTTAATTTGTCCAAAATGGATNATGAAGGCATCAGAGTTTTAAGAGTTTAATTTGTCCAAAATGGATATAAGGACTCAAAAGAGCTGATTTTGAGCCCTAAGTCTAAATGCCTTGCATTTCCCAACATGGTGAGACTCCTTCAAAGAAAAATGTTGTTACATATTTTGCATAAATGAAAAAATGAAGCCTGAGTGGGTTTATGCTTTATTTTTATTTATTTATTTATTTATTTGTTGGAAAGTAGGACATTTTTATCTCTAAGAGGGAATTATAAGCAAATTTGTGTTAGAAGCAAACTCTAGCTGCCTGGAATGCTTTAAGTCATCAGGCTTGCTGGGCTCCCTTTGTCTTATGAAGATTTAAGTAAAACCAGCCTAAATCTTCATCTATCCTAGAGTTGTAATATCTCCAGGATTTTTAGAGAGCTGCTATTTTACATGGTCACCTTCTGTTCTAGTTTCCAGGTTTTTTGCTAAATTCTAAAATTCAGTCAAGCCTTCACCCCTGCCACCCCTTTCTAGCCTTCTGGTGGCTTCTCAAATGCGCAAGTCAAAACTTTTCCTGTTTTTTATAACAACTCACACAGCATTTATTGAAAACAGTTAGGTGTACAAATTCACGTTGGCTAAAACTTTTAATAATGCCATTCATTGACTGTGGTGTGTGCTGTGGGTGCGTGTGGGGATGGAGAGTGTTAAGTTAGTGTTATAGTTTAGAGTTACAGAGAATGTTCAATAATTAGGCAACTTTACCTAAAATTTCATGTTTATTGGCTCTTTCAACTACCCTGTCACCCAAAACTAACTCACAAGCTGTGTTAGCAGGCTTTTCTCTTTACTCTTGCTCATTTTCCTCTCACACTAGTTACCTGCCACCAATCCCTGATGCTTGTTATACTGTTGGGCAATTGTATGCCCTCTGTTATGTCACCCTCAGACATGGGATAAGGTGTGGAGGGATATCTTTAGCAAGCAATATACAGCATGAACTAGTTGCTCTAAACAGAATTCCATTTGCCCCAGAGAGAAATTGTCACTTCTTTAGAGAAGATCACAGATTAGTTGTTATTTAAATGAACACACACACACGCACACACGCACACACACACACACACACACGCTTTATACTACAGGAAGGTAGAGAAGTAGAAATCAGTCCAGCCCTAAATTACCCCGGATGCCCTTGAATAAGCCAAC
>NC_048229.1:58212772-58224733 GCF_002007445.2 Ailuropoda melanoleuca
AGCCATACATTGATGATTATCATCATATCTCCATATCTGTGAAACTCTGCCTTTCAACTGCAACCCTTTGTTGTACACGTGCATTTATTTTTCAGCACAATAACTTATTGGCTACGTGGAAACATATGGTAATCCAGGTGTAAGCTTCCCTGGAAAACTGCCCAAGCAGCTGAATCCCCACCTGGCACTCTGCTTTTGGCCTGTAATTAAACTCTTCCCAAACTGGACTCCTTTTGAAGTTGAGGAATGCATAATTGTGTGAAGGTTCTTCGTTAGTATTTCTTGGATCCGGAGGACAATAAGAATCACTTGAGCTGTGAAGGAGCGGACTTAAAAACAAAAGAAAAGTATAGGATGATTGGTGTCTGTCCACAGAGATTTCTGGGCTATACATTTGTTTTTGGAAACAGAATCTCAATGTCAGAGCAAATCTCCACGTGATTTGATGACTAAATATTAAGCACTTACTAAGCACCTGGACTAGCATTGCTTTTACATGGGTACCTTTCAAGTAAGCAATGCCCTCTCTACGATTTTAATCAGGAAAATAACAAATTACTTAATGTTTCATCTCCTCAAATTTTCATCCGAAATTGTTTAATAATAACCTCTTGCATTGTGTTCTGCTCTTCGATTTACAGCAAAGAGAAGGAAGAGCACAGTCTTTGGAGGGAAATCAGGGCACAACCTTAGGAAAGTCTCTCACTTATTTCTATGCTCATTTTTTTCAGCTATAAAATGAGGTGAAGGGACGCCTGGGTGTCTCAGTCAGTTAAGCATCTGTCGTCAGCTCTGGTCCTGACCCCAGGGTCCTGGAATGGAGCCCCATCAGGGTTCCTGCTCACCGGGAGTCTGCTTCTCCCTCTGCCTTCCCAACCCCACCCCTCACTCGTGCTCATTCTTTCAAGTAAATAAAATTTTTGTTAAAAAAAATGACATGAAAATAATTTTCTCACAAGTGGTATATTTAAGGATTAAATGGAAGTGTGTAACTCCTTATTTACCTTACAATAAACATGTTGATAAATAATAGTGTCTTTGTTGGCAGCCAGAGTTTTGGACAAGTCAATTACCCATTCCAGGGAATATTAAAAAGGCCCAGTTAGTATAATTCCTGAGCTTCCTATGAACGAAGAATTATAGAATATTAAAATTGCAGGTTATTAAATATCAGGTCTTCCTGCAATTCTATAGAATATTAAAATTGTAGGATATTAAATATCAGGTCTGCAATTCCACACTCTACCCATGAATTTACTTAATGTCTTAAATTCTTATTCCCAGCTTCTATATAAGGTAAATACAAATTCATAATAGCTGTATTTCATACATGCTTATTATTCTTATGTTTCTCATTAAATAAACCAATTATAGAAAGTGTATAATCTCAGCTGCTGAAAGACATCAAAGGTTAAGTGCCAAAAATTCTCAGAGTGTAAAGAGTTCTGTTTCACCCTAGGCATTATGGAAATGCAACTAAACAAACAAAAATAAATCAACAAAAACAACACAAACTAATGGCTTAAGAAACATAAGTGATATCCTCATAAATAAGCTGGTCTTACCTCAAATTAAATAAGACCATTAGGGCACCAAGTGGTATATTCATTATTTTTGACACATTTCAAATGGGAAACACTGAGTAAAGTGCAATTAATTTTCATCCATTATCATTTGCTCACTAGAAATTTCTGAGTCGTAAAACTGATACAGTGGTTGCGGAAATTTTAAGCTAATTTTGCCTTCTTACAAATCATGATGATGTTAAGGATTCTGTTGTTCTTGAAGAGCTTGTCAGTTGATTTTCAGATTTGGAGTCCGAATACCATTTTTTTTAGCTCATAACTCTGCTTGACTCGAGTTTTTAAAAATATATGTGACCTCTTAGTTGTCCTAAAAATACACATTAGAATCCATTCATAGGTTTTTCTGCATTTTTTTAGAGTAACTTATGCAAGGACAAATCGATCTTTCCCTCACTAATACTTCATACATCTCAGATAATAACTTCAATACTTAAACTCCTCTATTAATCATGTCATTGGCCTCCATTGGTGTGGGGGCAAAATGAGGGATAGGGTGTGGAGGAAGGGTTAGGGATGTGTTATTTCTTGCTGCCAAATACCCATATTTGACTTGATTTCACGCAATAAAAATTTCTCTTAAAATGCATTCACTATTTGGGAAAGATTATGCACGTACACACACACACACACACACACACACACACACACACACACACAGTGTATTTTAGAAGAGACCTATCCCAAGAAACAGATGTGGGGAAATGCTCAGAAACTCTGCCAAAAGGTGGACAAGAAAGGGATAATGAAGAGGTGAAAGAAACACACTTACAACAAATCTAATAAATAATTTGACTTTTTTTGTTGTTTCTGATAAATAAAGCCTTCATTTGGAATGACGTTTTATCTCCTATCCTCATGCATTTGCCTGAGTCCCTATTTTTTGCCCCCAGTGATTAAGGAAATAGCCCCAAAGTCTGTGAGCCAATTTGCATGACAAAAAAAACACCTTCCAGACTAGAACTCTCCCAGGGGCTTTGATGAGGGAAGGAGGGAGGTTCATTCTTAAACTTCAGAGACAGGTACATGAGTACAAAGCCAGTGTTAAGTACCCTAACAGGGAAGTTCTGAACACTCATCAGCTCCCTGTATTTGATAGGCTCTTTCACCATTGCCAACACATCTGCTGGAGAAGGCTGCCAAAGAGGACGAGAATGAAAGAGAATGAGAATGCCATAAAGGGAAAATATTTCACACAACTTGGCACCGTCTGCCATTCTCTTAATCTGTGTTCGGAAAGGAGGGAATTGAATGTGGGGACAGTGGGTCCGACAGCCAACTTTTTCGTCGATAAAATCGTAAAAACATGCTGATCGTATATTACTAAAGATATAATGAGATGGTAAAGAACATTCCATATAGATTTCTAACTTTGTTTGCTTTGGAGGGGTCTTAAACCAAATTAAAAAATAAAAACAAACTTCTATTATTTCAGTTACACCACTGTAATTTACTTGGTTTTAAGAGTCCTCCAAGATAACAGAGGTCTATGGAGCTGTCTCAGAGAGCAGAGGGGTGTGGATAATGCAATTGGCTCTATATATGGACCTTTTCTGTGTGCGTGAAGAGAGAGGGAGACAGAAGTGGGGGGTCAGATTCTGCTGACAAACAAGGGCATGTTTTTGCTTCTTATTTCTCTTCAGTTGTATTAATGAAAGTGAATCCCAATATAAATGTTGCTTCTTGTTTATATGCTTCCTTATATAACAAGATTTTTGCCACTTTTCTTCCAGCAGCTAAAGTGGGTTAGAATAAGCCGAGACAAGTGGCTCTGGATTGGTTATATGTATTTGAAGGAGATATAGGTTTGAGGCTAGTAGGGGAGAATGAATCTGGAGGTTGGGGAAAGTCTTTGGCCTCTACTGGTTAAGGAAGACGAAAGAACGATCTGTCTGCCCTTAATTTCTAGAGTAAGCATGTGCTCAAATCTTGGCACTGAGACCCAGAGCTAGAGGAAGGAGCCAGGAGTTATTCATGCCTTCCTCCCCCCTGGGAGAGGGGGTGAGCTGCAGGCAGAGAGGTGTCTGTAAACCTGGGCGTAGTACCTCCCACCCATCCTGCCACGTTGGTCACCCTCAAAACTGCTCTTGCTTATCCTCGTCTCTAGGGTCTCAAAGTAGCATAGCTGATGCTTTGGCCTTAATTAGCTATTGATGCTCTTCTTCCCCTGCCAGAGAACGTGGTAGCCAGATTGTGTGGCTGAGTCTTTGGAGGGTTCGGAATCCCATTTTTATATCTTCCAAATATATAGCCTTAAGCAAACTTAACTATGCACCTAACTCTGTTTTCCTCTTAGAAAAATGAAATTAATACTGATGTACGTTCCTCAGGAGTTGGTGTGGTGTGCTTGGGCGCATGCACGCATGTGCATGCGTCTGAGTGCTGCACATGATACATGTCCTCTAGCTCTGGGTCCGAGTGCTAAGATGCACATGCTTACTGTAGGAATCAAGGGCAGACCAATGATCCTTTCCTCTCCCTTAATCTATAGAAGCCAAAGAATTTAATAAGATGTTATGGATTTAAAAATTTAGTTTGGCACCAACTATATACTAAAGGACAAAATAAAGAATATATTTTACCTATAAATTTTATGTAAGTTAAAATTTAAACCCATTCACAGCCTCATCCAGAACGGGCTCCTTTTTTCGGACACTAATTCCCTAGCAATTTCCAAAGTTACCACAACGTTGGCACTGAGCAACATTCTTCCTCATAGTTAAATTTCTGATGCCATAACTCAATTTGCATTGTTGAATTAGAGCTCATGGGGCTTTAGGGAAAATAATTGGGGCTTTGCAATCAAAGCAAAAACTTAAAAGCCCTAAAAGAGCTGTGGTTCTGCTTGGGTAAAAGAACTCCCTAAAATATTTTCCTTCTCTAACTCATTTCTTCTGTCCTTTGATGCATATTTGCTGAGCATGTGTGGTCTTTGTCTTCAGCTGACTACTCGGTCTGCAGTGCTGACAAATTGAAAATTAGACGTAGCTTCTACCAAAGACATTATGCTCCAACACTATATGGGATTTAATGGTATCTTTCCCCTGTGCTTCTGCTTTTGAGACCATTTTCTGATTCAACCTAGCACGCACGTGCATGTGCGTGGGTGTAAACAAACTATTAGGCATATATAAAATAAATTTCAGAAAGCATTCATTCAAGGCCCCCACCCTCAAATAGTTTCATTTGATTGCATTAAAACATCCTTATAAAAACTAAGTAGTTACTAACTAGCTTCCTTCCTTCTTCCTCCCTCCCTCCCTCCTTCCCTGCCTCCCTTCCTTCCTTCTGTCCTTCCTTCTCTTCTTCCCTCCCTCCCTCCTTTCCTTCCTCCCTCCTTTCCTTCTTTACTCTTTCAAAAGGGAATTACCCAGGAACCATTTTAAAGAGGAATTATATCACTTTTGTAGAAAAACTTATAGCATAAAATCTCACCAATTGATTTATGTGCAGTAGTTGGCCCAAGTTGTTTTAGGAATAAATCATAAATACAAATGAAATTCAGTAGTAGCACTAGTCCAAATAGCTTACACTGATCCTTTCTTGAACTCTAACATTGAGGCATTCAGTCATTCTGCCTTGCTCACAAAATAATTCTGTAGCAATATCATTGGTATTTTTATATAACCTGGGAAGAAATTATTTTCCTCCTTTAGCTCTTAAATTTAATTGATATATTCATAATATTTAAATGCTTTATCAACCTTTTCAACCTCTCGTTTTTAACAATTCTAAGGCACTTTAAAATTTAATGTCATGAAATCAGAACTAACATTGACTCATTTTTAGCTTATTTCTTTTCTAGTATAATGTTGAAATATACTGTATGTTTAGAATGAATCGACCACAACATCACCTTTTGTTTGATGATAAAAGTATTTCACCTAAAACACTAGATGTTATTCTGAATAGTTAATTGGTTATGTCATCAGCTGTCAAATTAGTACATTTTATGGAGCTTTTATCTTGATTAAATTTTTCTTCTGAAGATAATTAAAATCTCATTCACTAGTCTTTGTTGTAATGAATTATCCAACAGTCAAACTTACAAAAACAACTCTAAACATTTCTGGTGTGATTGGCTTTCTTTATTTATTAACTGCCGCAGTGATTTAATCCAATATGTGCCAAAGCCAAATTCTAAGATTACTAAAAAAAACTTTACAGAATAATCCAGATGAAGAACTATTAAAAAAAAAATCCCTTTCCCCTTCTTTCCCTGTTTCATGTTAAGAACCTATAAATGTCATTTGAAATGGAAAAATTATGGTCATTATGGACATCTTAATTTTTGCTTGAATTTGAAGGCAAATACAAAAATATTAAAATCTAGGGATGCCTGGGTGGTTCAGTCAGTTAAGCGTCTGTCTTTGCCTCAGGTCATGATCCCAGGGTCCTGGGATGGTGTCCTGCATTGAGCTCCTTGCTCAGTGGGGAGCCCGCTTCTCCCTCTGCCTGCTGCTCCCCTTGCTTGTGCTCCCTCTCTCCCTCTCTGACAAATAAATAAATAAAATCTTTTAAAAATGTTAAAATCTGGAAAGTTTTATAAATGGAATTAAATTATTTTGTTTGTTTTCATATTGTGTTGTAATTCTCCAAATTTTCATGCCTACCATGCATACCCTTCGGTAAAATGGAGCTACTACCTAACGTAAGGAGATTATGTGTCACATGAGCTGGTTTTCTACTAAGATGATAGTAAATGAGGGCATCAGTTATGTCCAGATAGATATATAGACAGATAGATAAAGATCTATATCAATAAGATGATAAATGTATTTCATATATTATCTCATTATATTATTATATATTATCTCATTCATATATCATTTTATCACAATGAAACATCTGAGATGTGTGCTTTTATTATTTATTTGCAGATGTTGAAACTAAGGCTTGGAAATATTCAGTGAATTTCCCAAAGTCACACTGAAAGTGAAACATCTAAGATCCAAACCACAGCCGTGTAATATCCATATCGCTCTATGAAACAGGCACTCTGGGCACCACGTCTCTGCTGTGTTTATGGCATAGGGTCCATACTGTTTAGATGTTGTTCCCTCCTTTCTCATCCCTGGGGAATCTTACCAACAGTTTATTTCTTTTGTTGTCAGATTTGTGCAAGTTGAAGAGAAGGTTTCTCTTTCCAAGACTTTGCATGTATCTCTAATTCCCCAAAAGGAAGGTGTACATAGCCTGCTCTGGGAAGGCTGTTTTAGACTTTGTGAAGTTCTTCCCCATCATCCACCCTCTCCTACCTTTTCTCCCCCCAATTTTGCCCAACAAGCAGGTTACATTCTTCTAGCCGTAGCTACTGTGGTATGATTGAACTTGAAATTCAACTTCTCTTCCTCAATTTAGGGCTCACTGACAGCTCCTTTGCTGAAGAGTTTCCCATCCGTCAGTTTGCTCTGTGCTACCGCTCAAGATCACCTTTAAACAAGTTTATTAACGTAGGAAATACGAATATGTTTGGTTGATTGTTTGTTTGTTTGTTTTTAGGATCCATGACCCCATGAGAAGCTCTTGCTCAGTCCTTAGATAAAGCAGGGCATTCGAAAAAAAGTTGGCAAATCTTTTTTTGTGTGCGTGTAAAGAAATGGAGTTATATTTTGAGCCTAGGAGTTGCAAAAAGAAAGCATTTACAGATGGTTTCTGATGAACATAGAAACCTAAATACTTAAAATGCAAACTGGAGTAATAAAAACTTTAAAAATGCAGCACTGTCAGCAAATTAGACAAGACCACTCCAACCAAAATTTCTTAATCTTTTTTTTTAACAGCTTCATTAAGATATAGTTCCCATAACATACAATTCACCCATTTTGTGTAAAATTCCATGGTTTTTAAAGTATTCACAGAGTTGTGCAACCATTGCTAATGCAGATTTAAGTTCATTTTCATCATCTTGAAGAGAAATTCTTATACCCATAAGCAGTCATTTCCCATACAGTGAAGAATTAACTTAACCCAAAAAGAAGTCTGGCCATTGCCCTCAGTTACTGGGAGGTGATTTCTAGGTCCCTAAGATGTCCTGCAGGACAGAAGCATCTGTTTGGGGACTTAGATCACTGAAAAGTCTATCAGTGTGATTTATAGTGAGGGTTTTGGGATATGTCACATCTGTTCCAACCTCCAGAATAACTAGATACTAAAGGTACCCGTCTGAACCTTTAGGAGGCTCTGGAGAACGAAGATTAACCATGCAGGCAGTATGTGATCAAGCCCTAATACAAACTTTAGGCACCAAAGGCCTGAGTGAGTTTCCCCGCTTGATAAGACTCAAATATTCTTTACGTCTTGTCACCCACCATGGCCAGGAAGAAGCCAAGGAGGAGATGGTGGAGGCCTTCACATTTGGATCACTTGAAACTCTTCCTTTGGCGGATGCTAATTTCTATCCCTTCCTTATAATGCAGCTATAATCATAAGTATAGTGTTCCCAAATTTTGTGATTCATTTTTGCGAACTGTCAAACCTGAAGGGGGTGGTGGGAGCCTCCAAATTTGTAGCCCGCTTTTCTGAAGTGACAGTGGTCCAGAGACCCTCCAGATTTGCAGCTGGTGTCTAAAGTAAGGACTCGTAAGGAACTATCTCCTCAGACTGTGAAGTTTGTCTTACTCACTCTCCTTCACATTCCCCCTAAAGACCTCTCCACCCCTCAGGCCTTGAAAACCACTAATATATTTTGTCTTTATAGATTTACAAATGAAATTGTACAATAGATGGTCTTCTGAGATTGGCTTCTCTTAATGGGAATAATATTTTCAAAGTTCATCCATGTCATAACATATATCAGTTCTTCATCTCTTTTTGTGGGTGAATAATATTTCATTGTGTGGATACACCACTTTTTGTTTATCCATTCACCAGTTTATGGACACTTAGATTCTTTATAACTTTTAGCTATGGTGAATGGCGCTGCTATAAACATTCGTGTGCAAGGTTTTATTTGAACACCAGTTTTCATGTTTTTTGGCTACATGCCTATATGTGGAATTGCTGGGTCACAGGAGAATTCTATGTTTGGTTTATTGAAGAACTGTCAAACACTTTTCCACAGTAGCTGCACCATTCTACATTCCCACAAGCAATGTATGATGGTTCCAATTCCTCCACATCCTTTACAACGTTTATTAATTCCCATCATTTTGTTTATAGCCATCCTAGTGGGTGTGAAGCGGCATCTTGTGGTTTTGGTTTGCATTTTCCTAATGAATAATGATGTTCCAAACCTTTTCATGTGCTTGTTGGCACTTGTATATCCTCTTTGGAGAAATATCTATTTACATCCTTTGCTTATTTTAAAATTGAATTGTTTTCTTTTTGTTGTGAAAGCTCTTTAAATATAAACACCAGACTGTTATCATGTGTGTGATTTGCAAATATTCTCTCATGTTTTGTGGGTCACCTTTTCACTTTATTCATGGTGTCTTTTGAAGCACAAAAGCTTTAAATTAAGATCAAGTCCATATTTTTTCTTTGGTCACTTGTCGTTTTGTTGTCATATATAAGAAGGCTTTACCTAACCAAGATCACAAAATTCATCCTTATGTTTTATTTTAATAATTTTATAGTTTTAGCTTTTATCTTTATGTCTATGATCCATTTTAAATTAATTTTTGTGTGTGGTACAGAACTTCATTCTTTTTTATGTGGCTAGCTCATTGTCCTAGCACTCTCTATTGAAAAGACTATTTATTTTCTCCCCATTAGATTGTTTTAGCATCATTGTTAAAAATCAATTGACCATAAGTATGAAGGTTTATTTCTGGACTCTCAATTCTATTGCATTGATCTATATGTGTATCTTTGTTCTAGCACTGTGCTGTCTTGATTACTTTAGCTTTGCAGTAAGATTTGAAACAGGGATATGTGAGGCCAACTTTGTTCTCTTTAAGAGGTGAAATCTCTAAATGGTAACAGTTATGCAGTATTTACTCTGTGAATACATGGGCGGGCTTCAGATGCAGACGACATCTTGTTCTACTGCATACACGCACGTCTAGTTCACTCACGCCCACACATACCCACTTCCAGCTAGGTCGTAAATTACAAGAAGAAAGGGATCACAGTCTGATGTATTTTCAGATCTGAGATTTGACCTACTCCTTTTATTATACTGACTTGTTTCTGAATTCAAGGGACGAAATGTTACAGCCTAGTGGGAGATTACAGAGGGTTTCATGTAAGTAGTAGTATGTCATCTGCATTTTAAAAGACTACTAAGATTTTGGTGGGATGAAGAAAGGCATAGGCCAGAATATAGACAAAGAAAAAAAAAAGACTATTCAAAAGAGGGGGGGAAGAAAAACCTAGTTCTTCTGCATTGACACTTCACTTTTGATACCAAATGTGTGAATTTTTCCACACCAAGCAATTCTCCAGTTCTTGGCAGACACTAATAGGATGCCTTACTTTCTGACATTAACTACCTGGAGTTAATGCAGACCCCCAGATTAAGGGCTTGGTCTCACAGGACTGCCTCTGACTTTAGATATCAATCACAAGTCCCCAGTTGCCATCTGTGCTTTTGACCAACTAGCTATAAATTGGACGTTCCCTTGACCCCCATCCTGGATTCAGTAGTTTGATAAAATGGCTCGCAGAACTCAGGGAAATGCTTTACTTACTGTTACTGGTTTATTTTTTTTTTAAAGATTTATTTATTTATTAGTTAGAGAGAGACAGCCAGCGAGAGAGGGAACACAAGCAGAGGGAGTGGGAGAGGAAGAAGCAGGCTCCTAGTGGAGGAGCCCGATGTGGGGCTCGATCCCATAATGCTGGGATCACACCCTGAGCCAAAGGCAGACACTTAATGACTGCGCCACCCAGGCGCCCCAGTTACTGGTTTATTATACATGATTTTACAAAGGATACAAATCAACAGCCAGTTGAAGAGATACATAGGGTTGGTCCAAAAGGGACGAAATGCAGGAACTTCTATCTCTGTGGAACTTGGGGTATGCCACCCTTTAAAAATTTGGATGTGTTCGCAAACCTGGAAGCTCTATATCCCAGTCACTCATGGTTTTTATGGATGTTCCATGACACAAGCAGGACTGATTAAAACACTTCCCAGGGCGCCTGGGTGGCACAGCGGTTAAGCGTCTGCCTTCGGCTCAGGGCGTGATCCCGGCATTGTGGGATCGAGCCCCACATCAGGCTCTTCTTGCTAGGAGCCTGCTTCTTCCTCTCCCACTCACCCTGCTTGTGTTCCCTCTCTCGCTGGCTGTCTCTATCTCTGTCAAATAAATAAATAAAATCTTTAAAAAAAAATAAAAAATAAAATAAAACACTTCCCATTCATGACTGGAGTCAATCTCCAGCTCCTCTTTACTCTCTGGAGGTCAGAAGTGGGGGTGCTGAAAAGATCAACTCTAATCATGTGGATGCTTCCTCTGGTAACCAAACCCTATTGGCCCAGAGCCGTGTCATAAGCATAAATTCAGGTGTGGTTGAAAGGTACTTATCGTGAACAACAAGAGACACCCCTATCATTCAAGAAATTCAAGGGCTTTAATAACTTTGTAGACAACACTATCCAAGACAGATGAAGTAGATGAAACTAAGATGTCCAGCAAGATAAATGATAAGACATAAATATATATTTTTATATTTTATATAATACATTTATATATTATTAAATATATATATTTAACATATATTTTTGTGTGTGGTACTGAGGAAGTGCGATATAACAGAAGATTTATTTAGTATTTGCAAATTGGAGACAAGAAAGCCAAGTGATATTTACTGAGGTTCTGCTATGGCACATTTGCTTTAGATACATCTCTCTCTTTTTTAAATATTTTTTTATTATATTATGTTAGTCACCATACAGTACATCCCTGGTTTCCGATGCAAGGTTCGATGATTCATTAGTTGCGTATAAAACCCAGTGCACCATGCAATATGTGCCCTCCTTACTACTCATCACCAGTCTATCCCATTCCCCCACCCCCCTCCCCTCTGAAATCCTCAGTTTGTTTCTCAGAGTCCATAGTCTCCCAGCTTCACTCCCCCTCCTGATTACCCCCCTTTCTTTATCCCTTTCTTCCTCTACCGATCTTCCTAGTTCTTATGTTCCTTAGATGAGAGAAACCATGTGATAATTGTCTTTCTCTGCTTGACTTATTTCACTTAGCATTATCTCCTCCAGTGCCGTCCATGTTGAAGCAAATGTTGAGAACTCGTTCTTTCTGATAGCTGAGTAATATCCCATTGTATATATGGACCACAGCTTCTTAATCCAGTCATCTGTTGAAGGGCATCTTGTTTCCTTCCATGATTTAGCTATTGTGGATAATGCCGCTATGAACATTGGGGTGCATATGGCCCTTCTCTTCACTACGTCTGTATCTTTGGGGTAAACACC
>NC_048229.1:58224833-58227148 GCF_002007445.2 Ailuropoda melanoleuca
TTCATTTTATCTTTTGTTTCTCTTGCCTTTGGAGATGTGTCATGAAAAAGGTTGCTTTGGCCAATGTCGTAAAGGTTGTTGCCTATGTTGTCCTCCAGGATTTTGATGGAGTCCTGTCTCACATTGAGGTCCTTCATCCATTTGGAGTTTATCTTTGTGTATGGTGTGAGAGAGTGGTCAAGTTTCATTCTTTTGCATGTAGCTGTCCAANCACCATTTATTGAAGAGACTGTCTTTTTTCCACTGGATGTTTTTTCGTGCTTTATCAAAGATTAGTTGCCCAAAGAGCCAAGGGTCCATTTCTGGGTTCTCTATTCTGTTCCATTGGCCTATGTGTCTGTTTTTGTGCCACTACCATGCTGTCTTTGTGATCACAGCTTTGTAGTACAGCTCGAAATCCGGCATTGTGATGCCCCCAGCTTTGTTTTTCCTTTTAACAGTTCCTTGGCGATTCGGGGCCTTTTCCGGTTCCATACAAATTTAAGGACTATTTGTTCTAGTTCCTTGAAAAATGTCATCAGTATTTTGATCGGGATAGCATTGAAAGTGTAGATTGCTCTGGGTAGCATGGACATTTTAACTATGTTAATTCTTCCAATCCATGAGCATGGAATATTTTTCCATCTTTTTATGTCTTCCTCAATATCTTTCAAAAGTGATCTATATTATAGTTTCTAGAATATAGATCATTTACTTCTCTGGTTAATTCCAAGGTAACGTATGGTTTTTGGTTCTATTGTAAATGGGATGGATTCCCTAATTTCTCTTTCTTCAGTCTCATTTTTCGTGTATAGAAATGCAACTGATTTCTGAGCATTGATTTTGTATCCCGCCACATTACTGAATTGCTCTATAACTTCTAATAGTTTGGGAGTGGATTCTTTTGGGTTTTCCATATAGAGTATCATGTCATCTGCGAAGAGAGACAGTTTGACTTCTTCTTTGCCGATTTGGATACATTTTATCCCTTTNTTTGTCTTCTGATTGCTGTTGCAAGGACTTCTAGTACTATGTTGAATGATAGTGGCGAAAGTGGGCATCCTTGTCATGTTCCTGATCTTAAGGGAAAGGCTTCCAGCTTTTCCCCATTGAGAATAATATTTGCTGTAGGCTTTTCATAGATGGCTTTTATGAGCTTGAGAAATGAACCCTCTATTCCTACACTCTGAAGGGTTTTAATCAGGAAAGGATGCTGTATTTTGTCAAATGCTTTTTCTGCATCAATTGAGAGGATCATATGGTTCTTGAGTCTTTTCTTGTTGATATGATGTATCACATTGATTGATTTGCGAGTGTTGAACCATGCTTGCATCCCAGGTATGAATCCCACTTGGTCATGATGGATAATCCTTTTAATGTACTGTTGGATTCTATTAGCAAGGATCTTGTTGAGGATTTTGGCATCCATATTCATTAGAGAAATCGGTCTGTAATTCTCCTTTTTGAGGGGGTCTTTGCCTGGTTTGGGGATCAAGGGTAATATTGGCCTCTAGAATGAGTTTGGTAGCTTTCCTTCTGTTTCTATTTTTTGAAATAGCTTTAGGAGAATAGGTATTATTTCTTCTTTGAATGTTTGGTAGAATTCCCAAGGAAAACTGTCCGGGCCTGGAGTTTTATTTTTTGGAAGATTTTTTATCACGGACTCAATCTCTTCATAATTAATTGGTCTGTTTAAAAAATCAGTTTCTGACTGTTTCAGGCTTGGTAGTTTATGGGTTTCCAGGAGGGCCTCCATCTCTTCCAGATTGCTTAATTTATTGGCATATAGATGTTGATAAAAGTTTCTAATAATCCTTCACAATTTCATTGTTGTTGGTTGTGACCTCTCCTTTTCATTCATAATTTTATTAATTTGCGTCCTTTCTCTATTCTTTTGGATAAGTCTTGCCAGAGGTCTGTCAATGTTATTAATTCTCTCAAAGAACCAGCTTCTAGCTCTGTTGATCTGCTCTACTGTACTCCTAGTTTCTAATTCATTGNATTGTTTAGTTTTTTGGCATATAGCTGTTGATAAAAGTTTCTAATAATCCTTGCAATTTCAATGGTGCTGGTCGTGACCTCTCCCTTTTCAGTCATAATTTTAATAATCTCAGTCCTTTCTCTTTGTTTTTGGACAAGTTTTGCCAGTGGTCTATCAATTTTATGGATTCTCTCAAAGAACCAGCTTCTAGTCCTGTTGATCTGCTCTACTGTGGTTCTGAGTTTCTAATTCATTGATTTTGCTCTAATTTTGGTCAACTGCTTCCTCATGCGTGGATTAGGCCTGTCCCTCTGTTGCTGTTCCAGCTTCTTGAGGTGAGAATATAAAAACTGCA
>NC_048229.1:58227235-58266261 GCF_002007445.2 Ailuropoda melanoleuca
TGGTCTCCATAAATAGTTTAATTTGATTTTTGATTTCCTGGTGTATTGAATCATTCCTGAGCTGGATGGTTCTTAGTCTCCAAGTGTTTGAGTTTCTTCCAAATTTTTCCTTGTGGTTGAGTTCCAATTTCAAAGCCTTGTGGTCTGAGAATATGCAGGGAATAATTTCAGTCTTTTGGTATCGGTTGAGACCTGTTTTGTGACCCAGAACATGGTCTATTCTTGAGAATGTTCCATGGGCATTAGAATAGAATGAGTATTCTTTGGTTCTGGGGTGTAGTGTTCTATATATATCTATGAGGTCCAACTTGTCGAGTATGGCATTCAAAGCCTTTGATTCTTTGCTCAGTTTTTGCCAGGGTGTTCTGTCTATTTATGATAGTGGGGTGTTGAGGTCCCCTTCTATGAATGTATTTTTATCTATATGTCTCTTTATTCTGGTTAAGAGTTGGCTTGTGTATCTTGCTGCTCCCCTGTTGGGGGCTTATATATTTATAATTGTCATATCCACTTGTTGGATACACCCTTTAAGAATAATATAGTGCCCTTCTGTGTCTCTAACTATAGTCTTTAGTTGAAAATCCAATATATCTTATATGAGAATTGCTACCCCAGCTTTCTTTTGAGGTCCATTTGCTTGAAAGATGGTACTCCATCCCTTTACTTTCAGTCTGAATGTATCTTTGGGTTCAAAATGAGTCTCTTGTAGACAGAAAATGGATGGGTCATGTCTTTTTATCCAATCTGCAACTCTGTGGCATTTTATTGGAGCATTTAAGCCATTCACATTGAGACTGAATACTGAGAGATATGATTTTAATGGTGCCATGTTGCCAGTAAAATCTTTGTTTGTATCGGTTGTGGCTTTTGTTCTGTATCACTCTTGGGGCCTTTTTACCTTTATAGAACCCCCCTTAATATCTTCTGTAGGGCTGGTTTCGTGGTGACGAAATTGGTTAATGACTGGCGATTCTGGAAGGTCTTTATTTCTCCATCAATTCTGAATGACAGCCTTGCTGGATAAAGGATCCTTGGCTGCATGTTTTTCTCTGAAAGAACTTTAAAAATGCCCTCCCCCCCAACCCTTTCTCTCATTCCAGGTCTGTGTAGACAGGTCTGACGTAATTCTGATACCTTTGCCTTGGTACGTGAGAGATTTCTTTGCCCTGGCCGCTTTCAATACTGTATCCTTGGATTTAATATTTGCGTTGCACTATGACGTGACGTGGAGTAGGTTTGTCGTGGTTGAGCTTGGGAGGGGTCCTCTATGCCTCTTGGACACGAATGCTTGTTTCCTTTGCTAGATTAGGGAAGTTTTAAGCTAAACTTTGTCCAAATAGCTCTTCTAGACCTCTGTTTTTCTCTCCCCTGCCCCCGGCCCCGGGGATGCCAATGATTCTGACATTGGATCATTTCATTGAGTCCGTAATCTTCCATAACGTACATTCGTGGGTGTGGATTTTTTTAAGTCCAGCTTCTATTTTTGCTTTTTCTTCTACTAACTCATCCTCCAATTCGCTAAACATTCCTCTGCCTCATTTACCCTGGCCGTCAGGGCCTCTAGTTTTGACTGCATTTGGCTCATAGAATTTTTAATTCCTGCCAGATTCGCTCTCATTTCTGCCCTTAGAGATTCTATAGCCTCATTAATATTTTCATTAATACTTTTTTTCAAGTCTACACATCATCTTGACCATTGTCCCTCTGAATTCCATTTCTGATAATTTGGTTACATCCATATCCGTTAGTTCTGTGACAGAGGCCACAGACTCATTGTCTTTTCTTTGCTGGGGGGTCTTCTCCTTCTTGTCATTCTGATGAGGAAAGGTTGTGGGGTTGTCCAGAGCCCAAATTATTGACCAGGACCCATGCCATGCGCCCTTGTTTTATAGGGATCTTAGGGATGTAGGCTTCTTGATTTTTCAGCCTGCCTTCTGGGGGAGGGTCCTGCCGCACCAATACTCAGGCAACCCTGTTTGAGGAGGCTCTCCATGTCCCCTGCAAGGGGGGATGGGGATGGGCAGGGTCTCCATGTCTCCTGCGAGGGGGGATGGGTATGGGCACCCTGTGAGCCAGTGTTTCCAGGCTTTTGTTCTCTGGCAGCTTCCCCTGGTAGTTCGCTGTGCTTTTTTTGAGAGTCAGATCAGCAATGGCCGAATCTCAGCCTCTGTCTCATAACAGAGGGATCGTGGACCGTTCTCCACTGATGATCTGGCCGCTTTAACTCTGTTTCTGTTGGTGCTGCTCAACCCTACAGTGTCCCAGGATGTGCGCCCCACACCCGGCATCCCAGCCCTCACTTCCAGGGCCGGCGTGTCTCTGTCCTTTGTGTTTCTAACACTGCCAGCCACCAGCTGCCAGCCGCCACCGCCCCTGTGCGCTCCCGGAGCTCCCGGTCTCAGTCTGGATCCAGTGAGCACACCGGAGGTCCGTGAGAAGTCTGGTGGTGCGCGCTCCCCACTCACGGTCTCAGTCTGCTCTCTCGTGGGTGCCGGTCCGCGAGTCCACCTGCTCCCCTGTGCAGGTGGCTACCGCTTCCCGGTGCCCGAACGTGGCAGCTCCCTCCCCCTTCCATTTATCTTCCGATATCTGTGCTTGGTTTCATGCCTCCCTGCTTCGTACCTCAATACTTAGCGCTGGAGATGTTCATTTGTATAGATCCAGATGTATCTTCCTGCGTCTCAGGCTGATTCTGTGGATGTTCAGGCAGGTCTGGTACCTATCCAACTCGACTCCAGGGACCAGCTGAAAAAGGGGTCCCCTACTCCTCTGCCATCTTAACCCCTCCTCCTAGATACATCTCTTTTAACCAATATCTTAACAAACAGCTTGTGAGATAAACATTAACAACTTTTGTACATCTGAAGATGATAAAGCTCAGAGGTATTAAACTATACAAGATCGGACAGCATGAAAATGCCTGAACTGGGGTTATAATCCAAGAATTTCTGACCCCAAAGATCAAGTTCTTTCAAATGATGTAATATTTGAGTAGATAGTCAATGGATGGCAAAATGTCATGGAATTGTTGAAGGCAATGTAATGTGGGAGGCATGGGTTGGGAATATGTTGACCAAGAAAGTTGGTTTCCTTAGTGGAACATCATGGAATGAGACATGTAACTGGTACTTGATAGATTTTTTTCCCCTAATAAATAAAGGCAGAATAAACCACATTTCAAAAATTAGCAATTCAACATGTAACAATTTTTAATACTGCATTACAAATGGTTTATAATATTTGTTTCACATAGTAAATCATATCCCTCTGCTCTTCTATTCTACATCTCTTTTCAATAGAACACATTCATTGGGAATAACTGAAGGTCTAGAAAAAATGAATTTTAATATTAAAATGTTTTCCATTCTGTGTGATCACAGAAAAAAATTAGTTGGGAATAAGAGGAAAATATTCTGAAACCACTAAAAACTAGGCTCACTTAATTACTACATTGTTGATTGCAATGTAAAGGAGAATCTATTTTATTAAAAAAATTAAATGCAGCTCATGCACATATTCTGTAGATTTTGTCACATAGGGGTGCATAGTAATTGTCAAGGTGCTAAAGATCAATTGGTAGTGTGTTTTGACATTTTCCTTCCAAGAAGGGGAACGTTAATCACCCCTGTGGGTATTTTGATGCTTTGCGGACTAAGAAAGTCTTTAGCAATTGTGTATAATTTGGGGCACACCCTAAATTAAGAGTAGTCTATTTGTGGGTATATCTTTTATACTAAGGTAATTTCTCACTTCCTCAGTTATTTAATTGTACTTTGAACAGTTTTGGCAGGGAACTCATTATGTATTCTCCTCACTATATTTTATTTTTATTATACAAAGTCACATTGAAATGAAATGGATACATGCATCATTGACTTTAATAGGATTTTGCATTGTAAGAATAATATACAGGTACAGTGTACTGCATAGAAATATCTCGTGGGGTAAGAATAACAGGATTATTGTGGAATTCCACAGCCATATAACTCAACAGGCAGTCATTCCTACAGGTTATGGCTTTCTTTAGGGGGAAGTAGAAAACTGAAGGGCAAGTGATTTTAACAAGCTCACATATGTAATATTCATTTTAGAAAGTATTGCCTGGAATACTTTGTAAATGTGAAATTGAATTTATGTAATGCAAAAGAGTTAAGAAAACCATAAAAACTGTGTACTGTATCCAAAGTCATTTCTTGACAAGTGAGAAGCCCATTTTACAAAGATTTCTTTGTAACTACAGTTTCTAAATGATTTTGTAATAATGCTCAGGCGTCGATAAAGTGTCAGAAGTCTGAGCCAATTGACTTTCTTATGAGGCTAAAAAGGAGCAAAAAATGACCATGATGGAGCAAATCAGTTATTCTGCGAATTAGTATTTATTGAGCAACTTTTCAGCTGCTATCAGGATGAACATGTAAGAGGTGGTAAAGAATCATAGTTCTGAGTCAGGTGTCTCTGGACCCAGTCTACTTAATTAGCATTGCACAGATGATTTAACCTCTCAAGTTCTTCAGTCACAAGACAGGGATAATAATAGCATATAACTCTTAGTGTTCTTAGAAGGAATAAATAAGTTGTGACATGAAAAGTGATCAGCATAGAGTTGGTTATATACTAGGTACTCTATATTTCCTACTATAATCCCCCAAATATACCCCACAGAATATTAATGCCACAAGATACTAAACTGTAACAATACATACAAGCTAGTAAACAAACAGCAATATAATATGGCGGCCAAATTGGCTTGTGAATCTCAAGTGGAGGATAGTATATGAAGCAATTACTCGTATACACTCAATAAATTCTCTGAGCATTACTGCTATAATGGGAAGTGTCTACTTTTTCCAACTGAAATGTATTAAAATAAACATAAGGGAAGAGGATAAATATTTAAGTAGCATTTTGTCATCTTTTGCATGCCAAATTGCTGTTTACATAAGGTATCATTTATTGTTATATGTAGACTAACATTTTTCAAAGAACGTTTCCCAGACCATTAGTTGGCAGGGTTGTCATAAGAAAAGGACCACATGCTCAAACATTTCTGGGAAAAAGCCAAGTTAAATAAAAGTTAAAAGATTATTTCACATTCCATTTCCTGATTTATTTCCCAGTATTTTCATGACTGTCTTTGGACAGTGGTCCTCAAACTGTTGGATCTGTGACAGAAAAGATGGAAAAGAACGAATTATGAATGAAAACAGGAATGCAGCTTTTATTGGAAATAGTTCTTCCATATAATCTGTTTCTCGTGAGATACCTGTGGAATAAACCTTGTCCTCTCGGCTGTGGCTCTTTTCAGAAGCAGAAACAATTTGTTGTCAGTGGTCATTCTCTCTAGCCTCTACTCATCTTTCTGCCTTTAAATTTTAGATAAGACTGGTCTCTCCACCTGTTTTCAGCCGTCCCCACCACTATTTTTCTAAAACTGTTCCCATTGGTCACCAGAGAGCTACCCAATACCAGATTATATGGACACCTTTTTACTCTTAACTTGATTCGAATTCTCCACCAAACCATCATTTCTATTTGAAAATGACTGACCAGAAATTTTACTGGTAAACTGTGTTGCTAGAATTTACTCTATTGACTAATCTTGTCTTCCTATAAATACCTGTGTTCTCTCAGTATTCTTGTGGTACTATTCTCATCTTCAGCTGATACCCCAAAACTTCAGTTAATATCTAATGGCTGTCTTATCCCAAATCTACACTTCTAGGTCTAACATTTCCTAAGAAGGTTAGGCCTCTACATCTCCCTCACATCCCTAAGAAACCTTAAACTTAAGATGAGTTATACAATTCAGGAAATCTTAGCAGTGGACTATGGCAATACATTCCTTTGCACCTGCTGTATACTCTACTTAAAATCATGAAAGTATGATTTGCCTTTATCTCCACCAGGACATAAGTGCTTTGAGAGCATGGACTATTTATTCATAGATTTCTATTCTTAAAAACTAGCATGGCCACAGCAGAAACTTTTATTTTATTTTTATTTTTATTTTTTAAGATTTTATTTATTTATTTGACAGAGAGACAGCCAGCGAGAGAGGAAACACAAGCAGGGGAGTGGGAGAGGAAGAAGCAGGCTCCCAGTGGACTAGCCTGATGTGGTGCTCGATCCCATAATGCCAGGATCACGCCCTGAGCCGAAGGCAGACGCTTAATGACTGCGCCACCCAGGCGCCCCCACAGCAGAATCTTTTAAAAAGACACAAACAAATAGAAAAGTCAGAAAAACCCTCACTGGAAATGATACTTACATAGTTGAAGAGAGCAACTATGACATTTCAGGTGTGAACTATACTCTATTTTGAGTATAATATTTTATTTTAAGAATTTTCCTTGAATGTGATGAGTTCCATGTTTGTGGAGGTAATGATCAAGTAGACATTTGTTGGGAATGCTATAGAATTGAAGTCTTTTCCAGTATATTAACAATTCACTAGGTTCTATAAAAATTATGTTTGATGGTACATAGATGAAAGAACTTATGCATTTCCTTTTGCAGTTACTTTATCTTTATGACAAGTAATATTGGGTCTTTCATTTACTCTAGTAATATAAAATTTCCCTTTCATATCAATCTGTTTTCATATGAAAGCAAATCAATAAATTATGAATTAATAAGACTACAGGTAATTTGAGGATACAGAAAAATATAAAAATTATACAAGGTGTACATGTTTGAATCACAGCAGGTTACAAATCAAATGAAAAATACAGAAAGATGACTTTTGAAGTCCCTTAAACCGTTCTGTGATTTTAAACTTAATCTTTTTTAAAAAATGTAAGGTTTGACACACTATATTGAAGGTAAGTTTCCAATGTCATTATGAATATTAAGCTTATTATTTAGTTCAAGCCTAATTTTCTAAACCCTTCCATTTAAATACCTAATACCTACTTTATGAGGATTCATCTTGGGATCCTTATTGATTCAATTCATTTTTACAGAGAAGGAAAAATAAAATTATTTCCCCATGGTTTTCCTGTTGTCTAGTTACTTCAGTGAATAACATGTGCCTGGGAATACAAATGCTCTTTGAGTAGGTTGCATGTATCTGAAAATGCATGGAGCAGTCTGTGCATGTGTGTGTGCATGTGTCCGTGTGTGTGTGTGTGTGCTTACACATATATATTTGAAAAGGAAGTCATGGAGCAGTTGTCATAGCAACATAGCACTGTTTCTCAAAGAGCGGAAGTAAATAAGCATTTTTCACATAACACCCACAATTGTCTTGACACTGACATTTCCCCCTAAAGCAAGCCCTTAAATCAATGCAAGGTTTCAATAACAAGGACGGGGGTTTCATGAGTTATGCACTTTGAGGTATAACCCCCACAAAAGCACTTGGATACTTCCAAAGAAGAGAGTTCTATAGTCAGATATGCCTGTGCAATCTAAATTATGAAGGAAAGTTTTAAAAATGAGATCAAGAAGATTTCACTTGCTCATGCATCCCTTTGACATTTTCATGGATTTTTATATGGCTACTTTGCACAATACCACAGAGTGTCACATATAACTAACTATGAAGTGAGTTTTAGAGAGGGTTATCCCATGTAAAACCACAGAAAGTTATAGGATTAAGGTTTAAGGGGTGATGGAGCTGGAAGGGACCTCAAACATCATCTAGGCTAGTGTTTCCTATACTTCTAGTCTATCACCTTGAAATTTTGATACATATTTTTCTATCCTATGAACTATAATTACATAGTTTTAAAGGAATTATTTAAAAGATATTCAGATTAACTTAGTCAAAGGTCTAGTTCAGGAGATTTGCCAATCAAGGCATTATTTATAACAACTTTTCTTTCCTCCTTTGGATCACAAGCCACTTATACTATTAGAACACTGATATGGGGAAAATTAACATATGGACAAAAATTACGTCATCAAATATATACCAAAAAAAAAAAAAGGCAGAAAGCATTCTTCTCCTTTTGTCTGACATTAAGATGTCCAGGAGCACATTTTCCTCCTTAGTTTACTTGCCAATATAATATGTATTTAAATTCTTACATTTTGCCTAGAATATTTACACGGTTTAGAAAAATCATTTCTTTATCCTAAGTACTTTACTAATGAGTTAATAGAATAATATGTGTGATATGTGTGCTAATCTGATCGTTATTTGAACTTTGCTGCTTCTTTCTTTTTTCCAATGACTAATTGCTATTTAGACACTCTGAAGTATTTTCTAGGGAGTTTAACTAGCTGTTGTAAATTAAACTATGAGGCCATGTCCTCTTAATTGCAGTGGAAGTGCAAATAATTGACCTTAAACTTAAGTACCTCATGTTCAAGTANCTGCTATTTAGACACTCTGAAGTATTTTCTAGGGAGTTTAACTAGCTGTTGTAAATTAAACTATAGGCCATGTCCTCTTAATTGCAGTGGAAGTGCAAATAATTGACCTTAAACTTAAGTACCTCATGTTCAAGTAAGGGCGTCCTGTTCTAGCAATATAGGGGGGGAATAGCTCTCCATCGATATACCAGTTACTAAAAGCTTAGCAAAGACTTATGAGAAGGGAATATATAAATACATGCCACATTAAAGATACTCATTTTATTCTCTGCTGTAAAAGGGCACAACTTCCACATCCCTGAAAACACTGTTGAATGATAGAACATGTGCCTACTTATTGATTTCTCTTTTCTGAGCAGATAATAATCATTGGTGACTACTCTCTAAAGCATAGTTCGTTCTAGAACATATTTCATAGATGTTTGCCCTATTGGAACCTCAACGTGTTGCTGTAAATATATGGGCAGAAAATTTTCAATTTCAATTAAAAGTAATATTTAAAAGTGTACTTACTATAATGATTTATGCATTTGACAATTCAGAATGGTTCTCTTGGTAGCTCTGAAAATATATCTGTTTGCATAGCAATCCTGGACTCCTAAGTGCTTAATGAACAATTGGATTGTTAGTTGTTCATTAAACTGTTGTTAATTTTAATCGACTATTTCAGTTTCTATTCAAGATACATGTTTTCAAAACTCACCATATTACAGACCATCCTTCCTTCTTTCCTTCCTTCCTTTCTTTCTTCCTTCCTTCCTTCTTTCCTTCCTTCCTTCCTTCCTTCCTTCCTTCCTTCCTTCCTTCCTTCCTTCTTTCCTCCTTCCCTTCCTCCCACCCTCCATACCTCCCTTCTTCCCTCCCTCCTTTCCTTCTTTTTTCTCTCCCCTTTTTTCTTCTTCCTTTCCTATCTAACTTCCTTTCTACATTTCTTTAATTCCTTTTTTCTTTCTTTTTAATTATCTCAACCAATACTGCTCAAAATGTGCTTTCCAGTTACTTCCCCATAAACTTTTTGTTGTCAGAACGCAATGAAATAAGTAGAAAAATTAACAGTAAGAGTTTAGAAACTTTTAGAGCAATTTGACGTTGCTCTGATATCTAGGGAAGCAATCAATGGTCCTGCTGCATTCAGCAGTGTATAGAGTAGTTTGTTTTGTGGAACTCACTTGGTGCAAACTGGGTATTCCTTTAGGCACTTGGACCATGTAAGATCTAAGGCAGATTAGAGGATATTTTTCACAGGTAGCACAAGAAGTATTGGCCTAATAAACCTAGTATCTTAAGTATTCACAGAGACTAAGTCATATAAAGATCTACATTCTAGTTTCCTCTCTCCCCTTTCTCTCTTGGGACTTTGGACAAGGCATCTAATTTTTTTTAAGGCTTTATTTATTTATTTGACAGGGAGAGAGAGAGAGAGAGAGAACAAGCAGAGCATAAGCAATGGGAGCAACAGAGGGAGAGAAACAGGCTCCCTGCTGAGCAAGGAGCCCAACTCTGGGGGTTGATCCCAGGACTCTGGGATCATGACCTGAGCCTAAGGCAGAGGCTTAACTGACCAAGGCATCTAATTTCTATGGCTTTATTTCTTGCATCTCTAAACTTGGAATTTAAATTTCCACAGCAAAAAGTCAAGAGAACTAGAATTTTCATTGTATTATCCCCTCCTTTTCACATTCATATATAATATAGATCATTTTCATCAAAGTGAACAAATAAGTTTATATTTAGTTTTTTCCACATTAGACACTTAAATATATGTCACACATTTGTTATGGTCTTCATAAGTGTTCTTTTCAACGACAAAATAATATCCTATTATGCTACTATATAATTTATCAATTAATTCTTAGACATTTTCATGTATTTGATTTCAGCATTAGAATTATATTTGAGCATAAATACTCATGCATATACCTTTCTGCCACGGGGGTGATTCCTTTTTGTTTTTTTTTGTTTGTTTGTTTGAAATTTTAAATTTGGATATAAATCGCATACGACAGTTATAGTATTCATACCATAAAATTCACAATATAAAAGTAACAATTCAGTGGTTTTTCTTATACTCATAAAGCTGTGTCACTATCCCATTATCTAATTCCAGAAGTTTCATCACCCCATAAGGAATATGTCTTCAGTTGTGTTAGGTATACACCTAGGATTGGAACAGCTGGGTCCTCATTATAATAACTCTGTTAAGCATTTTGAAGAACTACCAGACTGCATTCCAAAGTGCCTTTATCAATTTACATTCCCACCAGCAAAGGATGAGGGTTCCATATTCTCCACAGACCCACCAACACTTGGTACTCATCTCCTTTTCATTACAGCCATACAAGTGGGTATGAAATGATAGTTCATTTTGGTTTTGATTTGCATTACCTCAATTACCAATGATGTTGAGCATTTTTCAAGTGTTCATTTGCCATTTTTATGTCATCTTTGGAAAAATACCTATTAAGATTCTTTGTCTATTTTTGAAACTTTTTCTTTGTCTTTTTTTTTTTAAGAGGGAAATGGAGGGAGGTGCAGAGGGAGCAAGAAAAAAGAGAATCTGAAGTAGGCTCCATGCCCAGCGCTGAGGCTAACAAAGGAACTCAGTTTCACAACCCTGAGACCATGACCTGAGCTAAAATCAAGAGTCAGACGCTTAACTGACTGAGCCACCCAGGCGCCCCCTTTATCTTTTTATTGTTGAATTGTAATACTTCTTTATATATTATGGATATTAAACCCCTATCAGAATATTATTTGCAGATGTTTTCCCCATCCTATAGTTCTTCTTTACTGCCTTAATAGTGTCTTTTGTGGCACAAACATTTCTTAATTTTAATGAAGTTCATTTCATTCAATTTTTCTGTTGTCAGTTGTGGTTATGTTGTTGTATCCAAGAAGGTTTTGTCTAATCCAAGGTCATGAAGACTCACTCCTAAGTTTTCTTTAAGGGCTTTGTGGTTTAAACTTAGTTTTAGATCTTACATTTACATCTATAAAGCAGTTTGAATAGATTTTTATATATAGTCTGAGTAAGAGATCTGATGTCATTCCTTTGTATGTGGATAAAAACCTGTGTCAGCACTATTTGTTAAAAAGATTGCTCTTTCCTCATTGAATTGCCTTAGAACTCTTGTCAAGAATTAACTGGCTATAGATGTATGGGTTTATTTCTGGACTCTCAGTTCTATTCCACTGATCTGGTTCTATCCTGTCAATACTGCACTGTCTTGATCACTCTTTTTGCATTGAGTTTTGAAACTGAGAGGTGAGTCGTATAACTTTGTTCTACTTTAAGATTATTTTGTCTGTTCTGGATCTCTTTAATTTCCAGATCAAATTAAGAATTCTCTTGTCAGGGGCGCCTGGTTGGCACAGTGGTTAAGTTTCTGCCTTCGGCTCAGGGCGTGATTCCAGCGTTATGGGATAGAGCCCCACATCAGGCTCCTCCGCTATGAGCCTGCTTCTTCCTCTCCCACTCCCCCTACTTGTGTTCCCTCTCTCGCTGGCTGTCTCTATCTCTGTCGAATAAATAAATAAAATCTTAAAAAAAAAAAAGAATTATCTTGTCAGTTTTGGTAAAAAACAAAACCTGAAAAAAAAATAAACAGCTGGAATTTTGCTAGGGATTTGGTTGTATTCAATACATTTGGGTAATATTGACATTCAACTATATTAAATCTTCTTCTTTTTTTTTAAATCATTTTTTATTATATTATGTTAGTCACCATACAGTACATCCCCGGTATATGGCAGGGATACACTTCCTAATCCTTCTGATAGCAGACATGACCACATGACAATCTGATAAACTGTGAGCTAAAGCAATGCGTGTTGCTTCTGATTGGATGAATCAGCAGTCAGTGACATGAAATACTATAGACCTCATCTTTTGCAGGATAGAGAAGGCACATATTGAGAGGAAGTTTTCTGTGCTGATAAGTCATCACATACTTACTGGCTTAAAACAACACATATTTATTTCACATTTGTTGTGGATCAGAGGTCCAGATTCAGCTTAACTGAGTTCTTTGTTTAGGATCTTAGTAGTCTGCAGTCAGAGTTTCAGCTGTCCTGAATTCCCATGTGGAGGTTTGGGTGGGAAAAATCCATTTCCAAGATCATTCAGCTTTTTGGCAGAATTTATTTCCTTTGCGGCTGTAGAAATGGTTATCTTCCTGGTTATTGACTAGAAGCCGTCTTCAGTTCCTAGAGTCTAGAGTCAGCCCATAGTTTCTAGAGTCGACCAGCAGTTTCTAGAGGCTCTCCATAATTCCTTGTGCACTTTCCCAACATGGACACTTATTTCATCAAGCCAGCAAGAAGAGTATCAAGAAAACCATCTGTTAGCAATGTGGGGTCTTTTTATAATATAACATAATAGTGAGAATAACATACTATCAACTTTTCCACATTCTGTTGATTAGGTGAACATCACAGTTCTCACCTACTCGAGAGGAGAGTATCACAAAAGTATGAACACCAGGAGGCAGGAATCGTGGGGGTCACTTTAGAGTCCAGAATTCATCCACCACACACAAGAAACAGTACCCCCCTATCAAATTCCATTAGGCATAGAACCTGAGTGAGAAAGTTCTATTACGTTATGAACAGGAGATTTGGGGAGGGGAGTGTTTGTTACAGAAGCAAAATCTAGTTCATCTTGCCTGAGAATATGGTATCAATGTAATCTTTGTGTTTCTTTTAATCCAGTTCTGACATGTAATTTTCATTTGTTCCCATTTATCTTATATACATCTCATTATTGTATCTTTTACTCTTTTGTACTTCATTATGTCTTTTTCTTCCATTTGGTTGTGAACTGTACAAGATAACACCCAGACCTATATCCTTGGTACTTTGCATGCTGCTTGACATAGAAGTGTTTTTATATGTTCTGAAATATATCTGGAAATTAAATCTATTGAGTATCATGGACAGCACTAATTTCAATCACCAAAAAGTGCACTGAGTAAATCAAATTTTGGCATGATGCCATTAACTATGTTGAGGACCTTGATATGAAAGAGCCCCAAGAAATCCTTGTATGTACTGGTGGGTGTTACTTATGATTTCAGCAATTCATTCACTGAGTCTTCTTTGTGTGGCTGCTAATTGCTAATTGTGAAGGAGAATTTTCAGTTCTCACTATTGGAAATAATTATACACACCTAAAATGTAGTTTTGTTTTACTTTTGTTCTTTTCCTCTGTTGCCAACTGTAAATATAGCTGATACATGTAACCTCAATGGTGTAACTATCAGAAATGATTTAGAGATTAATTTTTGATGAGCTTTGAGTAAGTTTATCAGACTCTATATCTGGTAATAATAGGAACCTTATTCTAGCTCCATCTTTGTTAGTCACATTTAATCCTCTTCTGATATATTTTTCTCATTTTTTAAATTTTATCTTACTATGTTGAATAAATCTTTGCTTTGAAAAGGAAGTAAGGCAGCTTAAAAAGGATGACAAAAAATAGTCAAATGGATAGATGATAGATAGATAGATAGATAGATGATAGATGATAGATAGATAGATAGATAGATAGATAAAAGAAAGAAAGAAAGAAGAAAAAGAAAGAAAGAAAAGAAAAGAAATGAAAAAGAAAGAAAGAAAAGGAAAGAAAGAAGCAGAGAAAAGAAAGAGGGAGGGAAGGAGGAAAGAAGGGAGGGAGGAAAGAAGGGAGGGAAGAAGAAAGAGGAAAGAAAGAAAGAAAGAAAGAAAGAGAAAGAAAGAAAAGAAAAGAAAAGGAAAGAAAGAAGCAAAGAAAAGAAAGAAGGAGAGAAGGAGGAAAGAAGGGAGGGAGGAAAGAAGGGGGGAAGAAGAAAAGGAAAGAAAGAAAGAAAGAAAGAAAGAAAGAAAGAAAGAAAGAAGAAAGAGGGAGGGAAGGAGGAAGGAAGGAAGGGAAGGATGGAGGGAAGAAAGAAAGAAGGAAGGGGAAGATAGAAAAGAAAAAAGAAAAGGAAAGGAAAGAAAGAAAGGGAGGGAGGGAGGAAGGAAGAAATAAGGGAAGAAAGAAATGCAGGCAGGGGTATATAATAGCACTCTGTGAATGTTTATTGAATTATTTAGGTAATAACTGCTTTACTCACATCTACAATGACAAAGCAGAATAAGACCAAGTATTTGTACATTGAGAAAAATATAGGCTTTGGAAATAAATGGGCTTAGATTCAAATTTCAGTTTTGCTACTTATAAGCTCTATTAAATTGGCTCTCTTTTCTCTAAACTTTCATTTCTTTAACTGTGAAAGAAAGATATTCTTTAAAGATTTGTTTTGAGGAAGGAATATAGTAACGTGTATGGTAGCTAGCACACTGCCTTGTGAGTATTAATCAATAAATAGCTATTTAGCTCTACATGTTACCAAAGTCGACTTGTTTACTGTAGTATGAACACGGAACAACATTTTGTACCTGAAATCACTTTGTGTTTTTTTTTTTTTTAAATCACAACTCTAATTCAATTAAACGAATAATTCTTTGTTTAATAGTCTGGATTTTCTCATTGCAAAGATAACAGAAAAATTATCCCTGATTAATAGAAGCTTGCAGTTTCCATAAAGGGAGATGGATATAAATAGCAGAGATCTCACAAACTGTACAGACTATTAATGACATATGGTAACGACTATTAATGGCATATGATTATCTTCAATTATTTCCTACTAGAGACAAACATATTAACAGTGAAAACAACATTGCTACTTCATGACCAAACTAAATACATTATACAAAATTTCTTACAGTAAAAAAAAAAAGCTTTTCCTGCTACTCTCCCCTCCCTTTCTTCTTTTCCTCCCTCCCTTTCTCCCTTCCTTTCTTTTCTCTCTCCCTCCCTTGTCTCTCCCTTCCTTCTGTCCTTCCTCCATCCCTTGCTTTTTCCCCTCATTCTACAAAAATGTAGAAGGAAAAAAAAAATACGTTCTCTGGTCTCCATTCAGCTTACATTTCCTGGAAATGAGGGACTGTTGATGAGGAAGACAGAATAGATAGGCGAATAAACATACTATATCAAATGGTAAAAAATGCTATCATGGAAAATAAAACAGGATAAGAAAGAGAAAGTGGTGGCAGAAACCAAAAGTAAATAATTGTTGCTAAGTGTGCAAGTTTGTGCCAGGAATGGCGAGGGAGTGTAACTGGTCCTCACTGAGGGAGTGCGAGAGTGAAAGGCAACAGGATTAGAAAGGTAGGAATGATAGAGTACTTTACAAGAGCCCAGCACAATCCTGATGACACTGCCTTCCGTGATTCTGAGCAGAGTCTCACAGTTTTCTATGCTTCCAGTGAGATTCTCTGTGCCTGGCTGAATCAGAAGTGCACTGTGGTTAAGAAACTGCATGAGAGTTCCTTGGCATTGTCAAGACCAGCAAAAAAATGCCGTCACTGAAGTTATGGTCAGATTGATGGATACTTCTATTACTCTAATGAGTATGGCATTAGATAGCATCACTATGCATGCTCTTGTCCACACAAGATGGTTTCCCACTTCCCTTCTATGGAGAGGAATAGAAATTAGGACTCTGATTATGCAAGGGCTTTGATATGGATATTGACCCTCCCCACTTATCTCAGCCCCCATCCTCTTGAACTCACACTTTGATTGTACTGGAATTCCTTCACTTCTCAGTCCTGATTTCCCTCTGGGCGGACAGGTCAACAACGCATACGCTCTTACATCCTAAAATATTTCTCCCAATATCCTAATCCTTCTTCAAATTCCCCAGAATGTGTTCTTTAACTGTTTCCCCCACAACTAAATTTCATTTTCATCCTCTGATTTTCTTGTTTTAATGCATTTAATCGTGCACCGTAATTACTATTTGGGGGACTTTATTTTATTTCCCACTAGACTCATTGTGCATAGGAACCTTAGGGAGTTCAGGGGCTAGGACAAGCCCTGGTTTAGGAGTCACTCAGTAGATATTGTTGAATTAATGGAAGTCATTCATGGTGGAATAATAATTCAGTTAGTTCCCTGAATTGACCAGACATTTGGCTTTATTGACTCTTTTTTGCTTTGATGTCTGTTGAACAGCAAAAGGCATGAGTTTCTGACTAACAAAGTAGGCAGTTGAATTTTGATTTCCTTGGTGGATTTGTGCCAAGGAACTCAGGAGAGGGCTATGCTTTCATGAAGCACAAATGAATAGCTGAAAATGAACTTCACCCCATGATAATAAGCTAACACCTTGTTATACTATCAAGAATATTACTTCAATTTTTTTCTTGTTTGTTTGTTTGTTTATGTGTATCACCACAATATTTTCTATTGAAGAAAAACTTCAGGGTATATGCTGTCATGGCAGCATTTCTTAGTTGAAGCTAAATTTCTAAATTTAGTGTAAAGGAAGACTGTCACACAGAAAAAAATTTTTTTTTCATTTAGAAAAAATAAAAAGACCTTGTTACTTCAGTATAATGGAAAATAAACATAGGCTTGGCAAATAATTTTGAAAAGTAAGACTTTGGAAATTTTCCAGGGAGATTTTAATTATACTCAAACTGTATTTCCAAAGAAACTGTCTCCTTTAAATAAATAACTTCTGAGACATAGGCATATCATATTAAATAAACCCAATATAACATTATCCTGTGAGGATGATAGTTATTATATATAACTTTTCAGATTTAATCTATTTGATAAATTATTTATCTTTGTGACTTTCCAGAGTTCTTTAACTCAGAATATGAATCCTAAAAAAAAAAAAAAAATGTTAACAACTACCCAAACAATGTATATAGAACTCTATGCTTTATACTTTGTAGGTATCTTACACATATAATTGTATTACAGAATTCAAATTATATGAGTTGATTCTGATAATGTTTTCTGATTCCCTTGTCACTAAAATCGACTACTTTTATATGAAGGAGTGAACTCCTCTGCCTTCTTTCTCCTACAGTTTCCAAGTTTTGCCCATTTACTTCCACTGCCCTGAGCTGCTGGTATCCCTTGCTTGTTTACGTTAGGATTCTGTACTCTTGTGAGGACTTGAATGAAGGAAAGGTCAGCCTCACTAATATTGCTCCAAATACGTGTTATCTTTAATATTTTAACCACCTTATTCCTAAGAAGACTTTGCCTTCCTTAACTATGTAGTTCTTAAAATGACTGCTGGCCATTACTTTTTACAGAGAAAAGTTTATGCCCTTCTTTGCATAGTCCTGAATTTTTACCCGACTGGACTCTGAGTCGTCTTTGTTGTTCCTTTTCCTACTCTGGTGGAAGGGATATCTGAACTCAAATCTTTCCATCATGAACTATACCTTCCTGGTTGACTCTTAAATCTAAGCCTTTGGGCAGAAAAATGGCAATGGTGCCACTTCCTGTGTAACACCATGCCTTTTCCTATGTAATCATAGCATTCTCAGGGTAATATCATTAAACATTTCCTACCCACTGGACTGTGACAGTTCACATGAATTTCATTTAATCATTTCCTGCCTACCACTATATGAACTATCCTTTTCCTATCTTTTGTTAAGAAAGCTTGGTAAGCATGTCATATACATATCCAATTACATAAATTTTTAAAAAGGTCAAACTATGTCCATGGATAAACTGAACTGCCTACTTTAAAATTATTGGATATAATTTACTTACAATGCTTCAAACCTCCAAAGTAAATGCCAACTTGACTTTATTTTTTATTTTATTTTTTTTTAAATTTACACAGAATGGTAGCTTCCTCAGTCTTAGATACACTTTAAAATATGGTGAAGAAGTTTATTGTTATTCTTATTCTTCTTTTAATTTTTATTTGTTTTCTAATATTTGCTCAAACATTTTAAAAATATCAGAAGAAGTAATAAATACGTATAAAGCTATTTATCAGGGAATTCTCTGTATTAAACATTGCACTGGGCATTTTAAGGAAATTAACTTACTTAATCTTTATAGAAGTCTCTAAGGTAGAAATTATCTTCAATTTTGTAGGTAGAAAAGCTGATACTCACAGAAGCTAAGTGTATGTCCCCCAGGATATCCAAATACTGGTGACAAAACAGATTTAAACTATGATAAGCTGACTTTAAACCCCAATTGTTCCCAAAATATCTTTTAAAATCCTACCACATAAAATGTATATTATTTGTTATTATGGTAATGGAGTAGAGAAAGCTGTTGAGGAATTCAAACCAAAATACTAGAACACTAAACAGACTATACCAACCTATTCATGTCCAAGGTTCTGTTACATAATGTAATTTTTTTAACAATCACTTCTTACATGTAAGGTGGAAGATAATGCATCAGATTATGCTGAGAAAAAAAAAGATACTGTGCGCTAGATAATGTGCTAGCATAGCACTTTATATACTTTGAATGTTCAGTCAAAGGGAAGTACTAATGATACAGTTTTAGCCATTCAGCTATCATTACTGAGTGGCTTTGAACTTCTAGACATGCTATCAGGTAATAGGGATAAGGATAAACAGTACACACACCCTGTCCTCAAGGAATTGAAGTACACTGATTTATGTCACTACACTGACATAATTTTATGTTGATCTTAATTTATATCAACAATACAAATTATCAGAGCGATATTTTGGATTATATTTGGAACTATAACCGTCGAGTTTTATAATGAAGGAACCTGAAGGGGGATGTTTGGAAGAGTTTCTAGAATCAAAGGAAGAACCCCCAGGAAAGGAAATTGAGGATTTACTATCTGTCTTCTACTGTTCTCTGCTAGGACTTAGGGTGACCTACTCAGTAGTTAACTGTCCGACACTGAGGGAGAACTCTTGGTTAGTGGCTGTCAGCCTTTGGAGATGGCCTCACTAACATTATTTACTTTTTGAAAACTTGCAGCGGGTCTGCACTCCACATTTCTAAGTAATTATACAGATTCTAGTTCAAATCCAGCATGCACCCATTGCCATGTTCAGTAAGCAAAATACACAAAAATGTGTACATCCAGTCTACATGTCCTTTTAGAATTGTAGGGGGGCCTGGGTGTCATTCGATTGAGCGTCTGACTCTTGGTTTCAGCTCAGGTCATGATCTCGTGGGTCATGAGGTCCAACCCCATGTTGGGCTCTGCACTCAGCAGGAACTCTGCTTAAGGATTCTGTCCCTCTGCACCTCTCCCCCACTCTCTCTCTTTTTCTCAAATAAGTTAATAAATCTTTAACGAGAGAGAGAGAGAGAGACAGAGAGAGAGAGAAAGAGTGTATCATTGTAATAGGTGCTCAAAGTCCTTCCCCATTTTTTTTTTTTTGGTTTATTTGTTAGTTTATTTATTTTGAAACCCATAGAGAACGAAAAAACGGTATCGAAAGCCACAGAAACCAAAGTATGAGATTTGCAAGTTCACCTTAGATGTCATACTATAATAGACTGTATATTTCTAAGGTTAAAGTTTTGTGCTTACCACAGTGCCTAGAAAATTTGAAGAACTTAATAATTTCTTAATTTCAAATAAATTGAATTCATTAGAAATTATCCTTTTCTCAAACATAAAATAGTAAATTTACCAGTAAGAAAGTTGAGTATTACTATTGATCTCATACAAATTCTTGCCACTAAAGGTAACTTGTACTCCTTGGTCCCTCATTGAATATCCGTTGAATAGTTGTTGGTTTTGTCAGACGTTGCAGAAAGCACACTAACACCATGAAGAGCACATGTGTTTGTTTCAAGACAGATTTGCGAGATCATTTCACTGATATTTGCACTTAAGCTATAGCCTCAAAACTTTCAGAAGGATAAGAGTATACTGTGCAATCTATGTTCTGGGAATAGTGAATTATGAGAATTTGTGGAAATAGTGAATAATGGGAATTTATACTTTACAGTTAACATACTTAGTGACAAAGCACCCATCTCAAGTATGACTGAATATTAATAATTCCCAATCTGAATAGAAAATCAAAGAAGCAAACAATTCTATTATGCAAATAGCAGCAATTTATTGTGCAGTTAGAAAATAACAATCTCTAAAAATAAATGTTTGTAACAAACTATCTCATGCATATAAGTAGATCAACACGACAATTTATTGCATATTCCTGTGAAGCTTACTGACAGATCTAATACACAGATGAGATTTCTTGTCTAAGAGTTTATCTTCATTCGTTTTATTTTGTGTTTGTGCTAAGGTCATACTGTTATTGAAGTAATATGTATCTGAGATTCCGGTAATATATATTTTCTTCATTCTAGAAGTTGATTCTGAAAACAGAATATCCCAAAACTTTCTGATATGGTAATAAATCAGTCTCCTCATATTAAATGAAAGAGTGGAATCATGGTATTTTAGACTCAGAAATCTCTTTCATATTGACATCAATTTTCCCAGCCTCTTTCACTCATTCATTGAATGTTTACTGGAGATATATATTTTTTTTATTTGTCAGGACTTACACTGAGCCTTATAAATATAATATTGACTAAAAACAGCTATAGCCTCATGAACGTACGGTAAGTGCGGAAAGCAGCCTTTAATCAAATGATTATATACGTAGAAGTAAGTCCTCTATTGTAGGAAGTGATATGAAGAAGAGAAGTATGTCGGTGCAGTCGGTGGCTTTGTCTTAGTTAGGAGTCAATAACGTTTTCTCTGAGGAAGAGATGCTTTGAGTAGAGAGATATCCATTAGGAGGTGTTGCGCTGGCCTCCCTGACAAATGAATACAGTGAGGATTTTCAAGAAAAGTGGCATGAGTTTCTACAACTCAAGAGTACCCAGGTTTATGAATTAACTGTGACAATGGAAGTCTGTTAGCATCATTTCCATACCCTAATCTTAGAAAGCCATACCTTGGGAAAGATTTTCTCACTCTCATAGAGTACAGCTTATATTTTTGTCTACCTTTTTCAGGTAGAGTTTTTTTTTCTTTCTTTCTTTCTTTCTTTTCCCCCCCATATCTCAATCTAAATAAGGCTGAAGTAGGAAGATCATGGTGATTGTACCAGATAATGGAAGTCTGATGGAGAGTTAAACTAGAATTTATAATCTCAAGGAGAATATTAAAGGTTAACCTGAAAACACTTTTTGAGAGGATAAGATGGAAGCTGAGCAATTATTCTCAGCCTTCACTGCAGATAAAATAAAGGGAAATGAATCAAAATTACATCACTCTTATTGTAAGAAGACAGAACCGCACATTACCAAGGTTCATGTGCAGTGCCTAGAAGTCATTAAGATTATGTGTCCAGAATGGAAAGACTCTTATCTCCCCAGAACTATTCTTCCCTTCTTCCCTCTTCCATTTTTCTTTAATGGTCTACCAGCCTCAGAATCACTCCAGCTCAAAATCACAGACATTGTCAATGGTATTACTACATCTGATCAGTGGCCAAGCTCCACCAATTCTACCTCAAGAATATCACTCATAGTTCACCACCATTATTCTAATTCAAGTCCGTGATATATCTCATGTGGAGTATTTTAATAGACTCTTAAGTGGTCTGTTGGAGCTCAGGCTATCATTGCTGGCATCCATTTTGCATTTTGTAAACAGTCTTCTTTCCTTAAAGCACATCCCCGTCCATGAATTTCTTTCACAGACTTTACTTAGCAGGCAATAGGGAATTGTCCAAAGTTTTAAAACCCATTAGTGTATAATTCACAGTTTCTCCCAAGAACGATTTGTAACAACTTGTATTGTTTTTATCTCATTAAGACCTATTCCTATAATGCATTTAATGAATATTTAATAAATGTTTATTGAGCATCTACTGTATGGTAGACATTATAGATACAAAAATGGAAATGAAAGTTCTTTCTCAATAGCCAGTGAACTGTAAGCAAATTTTATATTTTATCACTCAGTAAGCTATGAAAATATAGAAAATTAGCCAGTGTCATGGGAGAGAAGAGCAGTTCTAGCCCAATATATTCTGCGATATTCCTTCTTTTGAGTTTCCTGTTATGAGTATATCAGAAACTGCTGAACTTCTTTAAGGCCCATTTAGATATGAGGGTAATGGCTGCAGTAGTTTAGAATCGTAATTACTTCCCCATGTTGTCTCTGACTTTGCACATGATTTAATTATATTTATGACAAATTAGTGTATCACTATTATTCTCATGACAACAATGCATTCTGTTGATGCTTCCTTTTGAGGACCTCAAAGCATTTTTAAATATCATTATTTAATATAATTTCTGTCTCATCTCTTACAGATGTATGTATGTATGCACGTTTTGCAAATAAAGAGGTGACATTGTTTCTTCTCTAGTTTTTGGTCTTATTTGAGAGAATTCATATTAAATTTCTTATGTTAGTTATTTAGTATAAGAGATACTAGATTTATAGTTAGAAACTTAGCTTAGTCTTAAGTTCACAAATAATCAGGTTTAAGTATAAAAACACAGGTATGTATATACTCACAAAAACACAGTAATTTGAAAAGGTGCTTAGATTCAAAGTAAGTGAATTTGATCCTTTCTTAGTGTGACTGTTTATAAGTAGACCTATGAACAAATAATTTGTGGAACTTCCCATACAGGTTGGAATTCAAATTCAAATCACTTGCTTCCATGATTTTCCATAATACTGGGGAAGACCTCAAAGTAAAGGAATGACATGACCTCTCCTACCATCCTACACCTACCCCCAGGAAATGAACATTTTTAAATTTTTATTTTATTTTTATTTTTTTAATCAACATTTTGAAAAAAGGGATTTAATTACTAACAATGGCAACAGCATGTTTTAATGCAGAGAGTATGGGTTTCAATCCAGGCAGACCTGAATTTGAATCCACTGTTTTTGTTCCTTTGCATGGTGACCTTTTTTTTAGTGGTTAACTCTAAATCTCAGTGTGTTTTTGAAAAAGTCACAATATCCACTTCAAAGTTCTGATGTGATGAGACGAAAGTTTGTAAAGCACTTAACATGTAGCAGGAACTTAAAATAAGCGTCTCTTTCTTTCTTTCTGCTGTTTTTGTGTAAACCAGAAATTATTTTGGAAAACGTGTCCATCTAATATTTTGTCCAAATAAGATATTCTCCTATTGCTTCCAGCCTCCAACAGTTTTCAATTCAGGCTGAGATAAGCAAATGGAAATGCTGAAGGGCAAAGGACAAGGTCAGATCTATGGATGTAACACCACACTAAAAATCTAAATAACAAAGCTTTTCCCCATTCCTCAGAGGATGTGTAAGCATTTCAGGAGGTTAACACTGACTTCTTTGGCCACAGAAATGGCATCAGGGTCTCTACAACAGAAGTGCCCAAGTAAAGCAAACTGGTGTGTGATATTGATGCAGGTTTCTAGAGCACTTAAGAAATCCCTTTAGAACAGCTCACATGCTGGGAGAATCCAGCACAGATTTAACACAATAAGAAAACTAGGACATAGCTCATTTAAGTCTGTAATTGCATTGAGGTTCACCACTAAATTGTGATCATATCAAAAAATATACTTTGCTTCCTTTCTAAACCCTTTTCTCAGTCTCTTTTTTTTCTCTGTCCCTGTCTCTCTCCCTTCCACTTTTCTGATAGATTCCAAAGAGAAATATTAATGATCATGACAAAGTTAAATATGAATACATTACTTTCTCGTGTTTGCTACAGTTCTACATGGACAATTGTTTTCATTTTCATTCACTTATTTATCTTTAGTTAACTTAATTGGTTTGAATTACAGGAAGATCTGGTTGCTGAATACATGATCATAGTAAGCATTTGCTTAGTATCAGGCACTGAAGAGATGAAGGACATAGTCCATGTATTTGTTAAAATTATAGGCTAACTAGGAAGACTGGAATAACGAAATCTTAAAGAAGCAACGAGATTTGTTATAATGAACGTCTCCATGCTGTTAGCTATGGAAGCTCAAAGACCAAAGTAACTATGCTTCAGAGGTGGCTTAGATCAATGAAGCTGACACCTCCCATCGCTTCTGAACCTTGGAGGGCAGATAGAGATTTGCTAGGAAGTCACTCTTGAGTAGGGTCGCGGGTACGTACGTAGTGAGTAAAGGGAAGGGGAAAGCATTTCATGAAGAATTTGCAGAGCATGTGCGAAACCATAAACACCAAGTGACGAAGAATTCAGTAGGCTATAGGAAGTTCAAAACAGTTGGTGAGTGGACAGTGGTGGAGAGACAGTTCTATGCAACCATGAAGGCAGTATTTTGTGAAAAGCTGTTGTACTGTCTGCTTTACTTCCTGCCCCTTTTTTCATCTCAGCCCACTCCCATCAGGCTTTTATTCAAACCACTGCACTGAAACTAGTTCTGCCAAGATTATTAATGATCTCCAAGTTGCCAAGTGTCTTATTGCTAGTTCTCCCGCTCATCCAACCTCTAGTCAGCATTTGACCAAATCACTAACTATTTAAAGCAATTTTTCAGTTGGCTCTCAGGATACACACAATCCAAGGTGTCCTTGTACATCACAGGTCTCCCCATTTCACTCTACTTGTCTGGTTCCCCCACATCCTCCTGACTCCAATTATTAGAAATCCCCAGAACTAGTCCTTGTCTTCTCTACTCTGTCATTACTCATTACCTAGGAAATCTCATTCTGTTGTATAGCATTTAACTTAAATACTGGAAAATCCTACATTTACAGATCAATTCCTAAACCCCATACCCAGCCCAGAATTGTACATTTAACTGACTACTGTTGATATGAATTTGAATATCTAAAAAACATAGCAAATTTATCACATCAAAAAGGCAAGTATTAGCATTCTCCACCCAGTACGTGCACGTGAATGTGAACATGCATATATGCTCACACATGTGCACACACACACACGCACACACACAAAACCATGTCCCTACCCTGGTTTAAAAAATTTTAGTAAATGGTGATCAGGTCAAGGTCAGATCCCTAGGCATCACCCTTGGCTCTTTTTTCCTTTATACCCTATTTGGTATCACTTAACAGTATCCTGAATTCAACAATTTATTATCAGCTGTACTATTACCAACCTAGCACACAAGTTTTCATCATATATGTGTCTTAGTAAAAACAACAAAAAAATTAGTATAGACTCTATTTCACATATATGATATATATACAATATATATCATACAATATATGTGTATATATGTATATATGTAATTATATATGTGTATATATAATTAATTACATATATGTTTATTTCTAATTGTATGTAATTACTATGTTCTTACATTGACAGTGAAATTATTAGGATTTCAAAATATTTATTAAATAGTGTGAAAATATACTTGCTCATAGTAAAAATACTGTTAATACCTAGAGGCAGCTATTTCACTAAAATGGCTTCATTATACCTTGGTTTACTAATCCGAATTTACAGCTAGGCTTTCACCATGGATTATTCTGATACATTTTTGGTTGCTGCCATAACTCCAAAAGTTATTTTTTAAAAAGATTGAAATTGTGCAAATGCATGCTTGATTGAATTTCTTCCATCATGTTCTTTAGATTTATCTATTTTATCCACCAATTGTGAGCTTTTTGCTGAAACTAGGGCACTAAAAATGTCAACTTTCCTTGTGAAATCAGTTATTCTTGCAAACTAACCACAAGAAGTTACACTTTCATATTTTTAGCACACAAATTCAAAACAGAAAGCCTTTTAGAATATTTGAAATGTAGTTTAAAAAGTCTATTTCTAAGGGTTAAATAGTATATTAAATAGTATAAGTAACAGGGTTTTTGTAATACATTTAATGTAATTTTCAGTAACAAAATCCCATTAAAAACATTTTTAAATTTCCATTTCCAAGATGGTTTTTCTGAAGCAAGCATTTTTAAAATTTTTAATTCCAGTATAGTTAGCATACAGTGTTATATTAGTTTTAGGTGTACAATATAGGGATTCAGAACTTCTATACGTTAGTCAGTGCTCATCATGGCAAATGTATCCTTTTCTTTTTTCTTTTTCTTTTTCTTTTTTTTTTTAAGATAAGTGTACCCTTAATCCCCTTCACCCATCCCCCCACCCACCTCTCCTCTGGGAACCACCAGTTTGTTCTCTATAATTAAGAGTCTGTTTTTTGGTTTGTCTCTTTTTGGTGTTGTTGTTCAATTATTGTGTTTCTTAAAATCTACATTTGCATGGAATCGTATGGTATTTGTCTTTCTCTGATTTATTTCACTTAGTGTTATACCCTTTCTATACATTGATGTTGTTGCAAATGGCAAGATTTCATTCTTTTTATGGCTAGGTAATATTCCTGTGTGTGTTTGTGTGTGTGTGTGTGTGTGTGTGTGTGTGTGTGTATGAGACATCTTTTTAATCCATTCATGTATCCATGGACACTTGGTTGCTTCCATAATTTGACTATTACAAATAATGTGGCAATAAACATAGGGGTGCTTGTATCTTTTCATACATTTGCATATTCTTTGGGTAAATAACCAGTAGTGGAATTACTGGATCATATGGTAATTCTGTTTTTAATTTTTTTTAAAGATTTTATTTATTTATTAGACAGCCAGTGAGAGAGGGAACACAAGCAGGGGGAGTGAGAGAGGAAGAAACATGCTCCTAGAGGAGGAGCCTGATGTGGGGCTTGATTCCAGGACCCTGGGATCACACCCTGAGCCGAAGGCAGACGCTGAACGACTGCGCCACCCAGGCACACCCTGTTTTTAATTTTTTGAGGAACCTTTATTCCAGCACACATTTTTTTAAGCTGTTACTTTCTCACTCATCATAAACATAATGTTTACCTTGAAAGGACAAATTAATCCTCTTTCCCCTAAAATATCTTTTAATAGATTAACTAATAGTCATTTGTTACATGAAAGGACTCATATTTGACATACTTGTCATTTGGAAAGAAAAATAAATGTTTAGCTCTTCTTTACATTTAATAACTTTTTAAGTACCTGAACACAAAATAATAAATGAACTTCTGTGAGGTGAATAAAATGTTCACTGGCCCATCCCATCTCATTACAAAAATGTAAAAATCTAAAACTGAATGGAAACTTTATTTTATATTAGACATAAATGCATACCAATTGCATTAGGTAGGAAGACACTGAAGCAAGGAAACAAACAAATACTTAAGGGAGCAAGGAGGGCAACCTGAGAAAGCCACACTGTTGAGGGAAATTGAATGAAAGCCAAAATGTGTTAACCTCGTGGGAACTGACCATTGCACCAAATGAGACCACTAGTGTCAATCTAGCTTGCAAATAACAATAAAGCTTAATTTTTATATAAAGTTAAATAACATTATAAGTGGAAGTTCTAATCATTCCTTTTCCACCATCTTTGTTTATCTGTGACCCTGGCCCTATACACAATAAATTGTTTTGTGTATTTCTTTCTATCCCTTACGCATCATCAGTTTTTCATAATGTCATTTTTATGGTTTGTATCTATGTGTCTATTATTTCTTTCTTTAATTGTTAGAATGTAATTTCCATATGGGCATGATTCTCAGCTGTCCTGGTTCTCAACACTGTTGTCATTACCTAAAATAGTACCTCTGTGAGATAATAGAGGGGAAAAAAAATATATATATATATATAGGTCTCTGCCCCTAGTTCCTGGCACAGAGCTCCTAAGACCCTTGTAAATTTCCTGTGCACAATAAAGTGGTCCTCTGTGTGTTAATGAGGTGACTCTTAGAAAGCACCTAAAGATGAGGGTTGGTTGCCAGTGGAACCAACCATGTGACTAGAGGCTTGGAAATTTCAGTCTAAGCCCTTGACCTCTGGGTTGAATCAATGTCCAGTGGCCACTAATTTAATCAATCATAACAAAGCAATGAAACCTCCATAAAACCTCCAAAAGACTAATTTTGAAGAACTTCTGGGTTTGTGAAGATGGAAAAGTGCTGGAAGAGTAGCACCCCACAGAGGTTATAGAAGCTCTGAAACCCTTCCCACATACCTTGCCTTATGCATCTTTTCCATCTGGATGTTCATCAGTATTCTTTATCATATCCTTTTCTAATAAGCCAATAGATATAAGTAAAATGTTTTTCGAGTTATCTGAACCACCTCAGCAAATTAATCAAACCCAAGGTGGGGGAGGTGGTTGTTGGAACCTCTGGTCTATAGCTGGTTGGTCTGGAGCACAAGTGATCATTTGGGTTTGCAACTAGCGTCTGAAATGGGAGGGGAGGCAGTATCGTAGGACTAAGCTCTTAACCTGCCGGATCTGATGCTGTTTCTAGGTCGATAGTGTCAGAATTGCGTTACATTGGAAGACACCTGGATGGTATCATGGAGAATGGCCTGGTGTGGGGAAGGGTCAGAAGTGACATGTGTGAGGGTGGTGTTCTGTGGGATGAGTGAGGTGACACACAGAAGAAAAAGACTCATGGATAGAAAACTGAGTTTTTCCAATGAAGCCTGGCTTGGAATGAATGTTCAATAAACATTGATTGAATGGGTTGAAAGGAGTTATTAAAATTCTTTCATGATTTTTCTTTGCTCAGACGGCAGCGCAACTTGCATTTTATTTGTTATTTTAAAGATCAACATTAGTGATAAAGTGTGAATATTTAATGTAGTGTTTTATTTTAATTTTACTTCAAGCAGAAAGGAAATGACAGCTTTTTCAAAATGGAGAACAAAATGTTTTTTAAGCCCCCCCACCACATACACACACATATTGGGCACTGCTTATAATACTTCGAAAAGTTTTGACTTTTTTTTTTTTGTCCAAAGTAAGATAAAAATTCTTACCTTGCTAATAAATATTGGATTGAGATTTTATCTTATCCATGCTGAGATTTAGTAGCAGGAAATAATTATAAACATACTCTAAAGGTATCTTGCTGGCAATCATTCTTTAGTACATGGACCTAAAAGTTTCCAACAAGCATGTCTTGAGAATATAATTAAAAGAATATCTACGGGGAAAAGTGACTTCTCCAATAAAATGAGTCTTTATTCCATTGGCCATATGCTCCCACAGCTAGGTAACTTCAGGTAATTGAAGATGGCACAAGTTTAGTGTAAATACCAGAGATGAGACAAGCAAGGTAGGAAATGTTCCTTTTCAAGGATGTCATTGCCTACAGCTCTGCCCCCTTGCTTTGCAGAAGCACAGGGTCCCTCCTGCCATGGTTGTGGATGCTAAGGGAGGAACGTAGTTTGGAGGAGAGAGGGGCTGAGTCTGGCACAGCTCAGCACCATCTGCTCACTCTTGGATTCCACAGATGTTCTATACCAAAAAACTGTGTACATTAAGGATTAACATGCTAGGTGGGCACTGAGAACCCCACCCAGTGGAACATCTCTGTGGGTAGGCTGTGGCAGGGTGACAGGGAAGGCATCCCCCCTACTGGGCCTGATACAGGGGAGACATGGAGAGAAAAGGAGTCTCCTGCTTCCTTGAACAGCCCACTTTGCCAAAGAATGCATCAGAGTGACTGGAGCTAAGAAGCAAATTGCACACCATGGAGAGAGTAAAGTATGGTGGATTGAGCATTGGACAATGAGTCCAAAAGATTTGGCCACTGTTCCTGGCTCTGTCACTGACTCCTTTTGTGACCTTGAGGAGGTCATACAACTTCACTGTGCATTTGATTTTCTCGTTCTAAAAGCCACCAGTCTCTCTTATTCTCTCTCTATTCTTATTATTATTCTCAGAAGGATTTTTTTTTTCAGTATCTATTTGACTTTCAGATATGTAAACTCTTCCAGAATGTCTTGGGGGTTTGATAAGCCCCGTGTATTATCATAAGAAATATATTTAAATAGCTAGCTTCACAATTATGTTAAAACTGGTTTTAGTGTACTCTCTTTTCAAAAGGCTTTCTTTAAAAGAAATATAGCAAACCATCTATCACATTTGGTTAATACTAAATGGTGGGATCTTTGGTGACCTAAAAATATAAATATATAGATATGATGAAAAATAATTTACTATTTATCTTTTATTTTCATTATAAATAGATTATTGTTACTAGTTATTCATCATTTCTTATTTTCAGTATTTACAAACATGCCATGAAATATAAAGAAAGCATTCAATACAGTCTATTCTCTCAACTGCTTGTATTTGGGTCCTATATCAACATTTGTCCTGAGAGAACAGCCAACCACCCCTGGTCATTCAATTTATCTTTTCTTACATGTGCATGACAGCACTCTAGTTACAGATTTAGTTACGTTGCATGAGTTGAAGGGTGGCCCATTTTTGAGAAACTTGACCATGACTTGCATAGAATTGTAAGACATGAAAACGAGGTTCCCACTAGAAGCCCTTCCTGCGTTGTTTGGGTGAGTCGTGTATGGAATGGATTAGCATTGCCAGTAGAGAAGTGGTATAGGCAGGAGTAACCTCGATTCTGATTCCAGCTGAGGTCAGGCATCTGACTGGTTGGTTCATCTGTACAGAACTAATTGGGTAGGAAAGCAAGAGGAACTGTCCTGGGAGAGAGTATGGCCTAAGGGTAAGAACATGCATCTTTAAACGGAGTTTAAATCCTGACTCTGTCATATAGTTGTGTGATATTGGCCATTTAACTAACATCTCCTTGCACTTTGCCTTCTCTTTGGTAAAATGGAAATACTAGTATCCCAGATAAAGCTTTTTGTGGCGATTGAATGAGAAAATGCGTGAAAGTGCTTAGCACGGTGTTACCTAATGATTAGTTCTGTGGTGCTTGTTGTGGTTAGATTGCTGAGAGATTCTTTTACTGACTCCCCTAGAAGGCATTGTCTAAGAGTGACTCATTGGTGAAGCACCTGTTGCAATGTCTTAGGATGGGTTCCCACAGAAGTAAATGCTGAGATACAGACTGAGGTGCAAGCCATTGATTTGCTGAATGATCCCTGAAACTCCAGTAGAAGTGGGGAAATTAGACAGGGAAGGGAAGGAAGGCAGTGTGGAGTATGGGAAGGAGCAGACAGGCATTTAAGGCTCATTCCTATTGCTGACCTCTAGTAGATATTATGGAATGTTCCTCAGAGATATCCCTCCCAGGAAGCGAGGATGTTAAGGTATTACCTTTGAGTTTTCTCTCAGTGGATGAAGGCTGATGATCGGGATATTAACTTGCAGAACATCCAATTCTGCTCAGTTTTGTCAGGAGATGGTAGGAGGACACCTTGGCAAGCACAGAGGTGAACATGCTGAGGCAGGCGTAGACTGTGGATCGTGGATATATTAATGCAATAAGGGGGATCCTTCTACAATGGATATATGTAATAAATCACCATGTTGTACACCTTAAATATCTTATACTTTTGTCACTAAACAAAGATGAGAAAGTGATTTAAAAAATAAATGAAAAGATAAAATCTCATTGAAATTTTTAACTAAACTTTATTTTTTAGAGCAGTTTTAGTTCACAGCAAAATTGAGGGGAAGGTACAGAGATTTCCCACATCCCCTGCCCCCACTCATCCCTTTCCCCATTAACCCCACCACCCCTCCCCTCAGGGTGGTACATTTGTTGTAATTGATGAACCTGCATTGATACATCAGTATCAAGCACAGCCTAGAGTTTACACTAGGGTTCCCTCTTGGTATCATACATTCTATGAGTTTGGAAAAATGATGGTGGGGTTTGGGGCAGGATGCCCCCGAACATACCATTTTCACATATTGATTATTTTGAATTACACTTACATAAGAAATAGCTGATACAAAAACGCCTGACCCTCTTTAGGAGGACAGAAGGCAGGAAATAAATCTCCCAGGCAGAATTACCCTCCCTATACCAGGAGGAAAGGAGACATTCTTACTGCCAGAGATAGGAATTCAGGGCCAAAGGACTGTATAAACAAACATTGTTACTTCTTTACTAACTTACTACCCCAAGTACAAACTTCTTTGTCTTGTCAATTCTTCATGAATTTCTTGTTTCTTTGTTTGCAAGGTATTGAGCTTTCTGTTTTGGTCACTTCTTTCAGTTTCATATTTCTATGAAACTATGAGCTCCCTTACATGCAAATTAATTTTTTCTCCTGTTAATATGCCTTAACTACGATTACCTACTAGACCAGCCAAAAAACTTAGAATGGAAGAAAGGAATACATTTCTGCCCCTACAATGATATGTATCCAGTATTATAGTATCATCCAGAATAGTGTTACTAGCCTACGAATTCTGTGTGCTCTTCTTTTCATTCTTTCTCCACTAATGCCTTGGCAGCCACCAATTTTTATTTATTTATTTATTTATTTATTTATTTATTTATTTATTTATTTTATTTTTTTACTGTCTCCACTGTTTTACTTTTTACCTTTCCCAGCATGTCATATAGTTGGAATCACAGTATATAGCCTTTTCAGATTGGCTTCTTTGACTTAGGAACATGCATTTAAGTTTCTTCCTTGTGTTGACAGCGCATTTCTTTTTAGCACTGAAAAATATTCCTTGTCTGGACACTACAGTTTATTTATCCCTTCACCTACTAAAGGACATCTTGGTTGCTTCCAAGTTTTGGCAATTATGAATAAAGCTGCTATAAACATCCATGTGCAGGGTTTTGTTTAGACATAAGTTTTTGACTTTTGCGGTAAATACCAAAGAGCACAATTGCTGGATCATATGGCAAGAGTATGTTTCATTTTGTAAAGAAATCACCAAACTGTCTCCAAAGTGGCTGTGTTTTGCAGCCTCACTCTCAATGAATGAGAGAACGTGTTACTCCACAGTCTTGCCAGCATTTGGTGCTGTCAGTATTCTGGATTTTCTTTATTGTACTAGATGTGTGATGCTTTTGAATTGTTTTTTCAATTTGCATTTCCCTGATGACATATGATGTAGGATATCTTTTCATATGCATATTTGCCATCTGTGTATCTTCTTTGGTGAGGTATCTGTTAAGGTCTTCGGCCCATTTTTAAATTGGGTTGTTTGTTTTCTTATTGCTGAGTTTAAGAGTCCTTTGTATATTTTGAGTAACAGTCCTTTACCGATACGTTTCTTGCAAATATTTTCTTTTGGTCGTTTAATTTTTACAGCAATCCTATGAAGCAGATTTTTAATATTATCCACTGTATCTAGATGAGAGAAAGGCAGCACAGAGATTTGTTTTGAATTACTTTTCTCATGGTCCCACAGCTAAAAGGTGGCAGAATTGGGACTTGAGTCCATGTCTATACCTGTTCATTAAAATGGAGTAAAACCTGTTTCCCAGCTTCTATTCTAGACCTATTTTTACATCTCTCCAAACATAATTTAAATAAATACAATTAAACATAATTGCTCTTTAAATTATATTTTACTCATACATTTTCAGTATATGAAAATCTGCTTCTTGATATGGATATACTCTAAAATATATAATGTATAATCAAATGTAATTGTTTTTTAAAAAAAAACAAGCTTTTTTAAAGTCTTAGGAGGAGGAAATAAAAGCAAATAGAATCTATGAACTGAAAGTCCTAAGAATGCAAGAACACAATTTTATGTGCTTATAGCAATTAAAAGAGGCTAACAGAATGACATTTAAATGCAAAATCACATTTTAATATGACTGGAGGGGCATCTGTGTGCAGTTGGTGAAGGGGGCCAATGGTGATTAATAGACGGTGCCGTGATCCTTGAACGTATGGTCCCACTTCAATATAGCAAACATCAAGGTTCAATATCAGCTTTATTTGCTTGTTTAAAAAAAAAAAAACTAATTAGATTCACAGCATAAATCCACTTAGTGTTAGAGCCCAAGATGTTTAAGAAAATATAGTGGTGGAGGTGAGGCACGGCCACTGTGTGCTTTTCAGCTCTGCTCGTTGAGTCTGGAAAACAAATAGAAGGACAGTGTGTCGGTGGACATGGCAGGATCTGTTAAATAGATAAAACTAGAGAAAAACACAGAAAGACCTCTTTCTACGGAATTTTGTTGACCAGGGTGTCAGAATCATAAGCTGCAGTGTGGACCTTCAACAAGTTGTGTAGCATCTGCAAAAAAGGACCAAGGTTAATTCCTGTATCAGGGTTGTATGAGGACTCTATCAGGCAGAGCATGGAGACAGGCAATCATATATCCTCCTTTGCATGAGACAGTCTAAGAGTAATTATAAATTATATGCCCTTTCACGTTTATGAGTGTCCCAACTAAAATCACAATTAAAAGGTCACCCTACATAAAAAGAACATAGAACAGTGCCTGGAGCAAGTGAGTTATCAATAAATGTTAGCTTGTTTTTATTAAAGGTATTTCTATTAAAGTTACTCTATATTAATACTCTAACTTTTATATACTACATATTTTCAACATATCCTAGAATTTAAGTGAAACTGAACTTTTTAACTTTAAATTAATTCCCGATTTACAAAGCCTTTAAATTGGGGACGAAATATGTTTCTATTAAGATGTGTTTTTTAGAACCTGTGGTTTGATATCTGATAGAGGAGCTGTGCATTTACACAATCAGAATTCAGATCCTAGATGATTTTTTACTGATTTGGACTCAAGTGTAGACATGACTTGGGGGTCAATAAAACTTGTGACTAAAGTCTGTCATCAGTTTTTCTTCTTTCTTGTTTTACATTAATATGGTGGTTTATGGGATACATATAATCTCACTCCACTCAAAACTTATTTATTTTTGGCATCATGTTGTTAAAATCAGATTTGGAAAAGAAATAGAGATATCCGATCTCTATGAACACTTCAATTAAACCCCATATGTTACATGAAAATTTTATGCTTAAAACATAGATAAGTCTCAAGAAACTGTAAACTCCTCAATGGTTAAGTTTGGTTCTATTCATGTCTATCATCCCAGAATCTGCCACATTCCAAAGCATTTGGCATATTGCACATGCAAACACACACACACACACACACACACAAACACACACACCCTAACACCATTCCACATGCCACATGCGTATGCTTGTTGGAAGGAACTGAATATATCCTTGAAAAGCCAATACAACTTGAGCTGGAGGCGAGTGACTGAAATCAAAACAGGAAAGAGCCTCTCACCTGTGAATTGAGAAAAAAAAGAATTTTAAATAAAAGTCTTAAAACTGTGGTCCAAAGAACATTTTTTGGGAGCATTGTGAGATAAATCATAAAATAACAGCAATGATAATTATGGAGAATTTAATAAAATATCTCCCATGAGAAAGAAGAGCATGCTGTCACACAACCAAAGTCCATATAGGCCTATATATATAGGCCTATGTTTATCTTTATATGGACTCACTGTAATATTACAGTAGATTAACAGGACCTGCAAATTCTTGGGCGCTCTACTTATTGTCAGCTGTAGCTTTAGTCTCTTCCACCTCAGTCTGGGATAAAGGAAATTCACATGATTCAATGCAAAATTAAGACTTGTGTTGATGGCTTTGCAACCTCATGGCATCAGGTAGAAGCCCAAAGGGCTTGTAAGAAACAATCAACGAGGGCTAGAAGGATAGTGAGGATATTGTCATGTCGGGTATTCTATGTTCCTTCCATTTTACCTTTTGGGATTAGGAATGTCTGGTGAAAGCCTGTATTTACCCTGTGTCTGCCTCACCACTTCATGTTGGGTATTTAAAGGGCAAATAATTATTTCAACGGTCTACAGGTCATAGCGAAGGAGTTGCAGTTGAGGTACTTTATTCACAGTTGGACCAGATTTAGATAATCATATTCTCCCTTAAGCCTGGGTTGATAGTATAATGAGATGATAATTTGGGGAGCCTTGTAAGGAGTAAATACATTTTCTATGTGGTAGAAATTGTAAATAACTTGTGGTCATTTGGAGGACTGTAATGGGTTAAAAATGTTGTTGTTATGAGAGACTATGGACTATGAGAAACAAACTGAAGACTTCAGAGGGGAGGGGGTGGGGAAATGGGATAGACTGGTGATGGGTAGTAAGGAGGGCACGTATTGCATGGTGCACTGGGTGTTATACGCAACTAATGAAGCATCGAACTTTGCATCGGAATCCGGGGATGTACTGTATGGTGATTAACATAATATAATAAAAAAAAGTCATTAAAAAAATGTTGTTGTTTTCGCTAATCCTCCTGTTGACACTTGGGGTCTAATACTTCTATCTTTAAATCTGAGCTAGCCCTGTAACTTGCTTTACCAATAAAATACTGCAGGAGTGAAATTCTGGGACCTCCTAGGCTAGGTCATGAGAAGTCTTGTGGTTTCTACCCAGGTCTCCTCAAACACTGTACTCTTTATGCTAAAGGAAATTTATGCTAAAGAGACCTGAGGTTGTGTAAAGCCCAGATGAATCAAGATCTCCAGTGACCTCTGGCAAAGTGCTAAGTATGTGAGTGAAGTAATCTTACACTCTTCTGACCATTCACCTACCAGCCCCAAGTAACCCTGGTTGATGCCATGGGAAGGGAAAGAATTCGTTTTCCTGAATCCTGAATGAATTCTTGAACATTTTAGATATAATAATATGATTGTTCTTTTAATCCACAATCTATTATAGATGGCATTCTTCGTTGCCATCTCCTTTAGGTGGTTGTCGAACAGCAAAACCTCCCTGAAATCTGTTGAGGCCAGGAGAACAGTACTACTGAGGTGCAAGTGTGTGTGTGGTGTGAGGCACTGTATATTGGACACAATCAAAACTTTTAAAAATATTAAGCAATAGGACAGCAGAGGAATTAAAAACCAGATTGATCTGGATTCAGATCTCATTTCTACCACAAACCGGCTGTGGCCATTGGCTTAACCAGTAAATCTGGATCTCATAGCAAGGGTGAATGTGACCCTCTATGCATCCTCCTCACATCAAAAAGTCTTTGTTGTTATATGAACAGATAACATGGGTTTAGTCAAGTAAGGATCAGTATAGTGGCTTTATAGCAGAGAGAGAAAAAAATGGGAGGCATATATTTATTTTTTATTTTCTTTTAGTCTGGTTCTTTTTACTCATGTTTATTTTTTTCAAGTTTTTATCTAAGTTCCAGTTAGTAAACATACAATGCAGCATTAGTTTCAGGTGTACATTTTAGTGATTCGACACTTATATACATCTCCCGGGGCTCATCAAGGGCAGGTTTTAATCTCCATTGCTTATTCAACCCATTCCCTGTCTATTTTCCCTCTGGTAGCCATCAGTTTGTTCTTTATAGTTAAGAGTCTGTTTCTTGGTTTTCCTCTCTCTCTCTCTTTTTCCCTATGCTTGTTTTGTTTCTTAAATTTCACATGTGAGTGAAATCATATGGTATTTGTCTTTCTCTGACTGAGTTATTTCACTTAGCATAATACACTGTAGTTCCCTCCATGTCTTTGCCAATGGCAAGATTTCATTCTTTTTCATGGCTGTGTAATAGTCCATCACACACAAACACACACCCCACATCTTTATCAATCCATCAATCAATGGACATTTGGACTGTTCCCACAATTTGGTTTTTGTAGGTAATGCTGCTATAAAAAATAGACACATTGATCAATGGAACAGAATAGAGAACCCAGAAATGAACCCATAACTACATATTCACTTAATCTTCAAGAAAGCAGGAAACAATATCAATGGGAAAAAGACAGTCTCTTCAACAAACGGTGTTGGGAAAACTGGACAGCCACATGCAAAAGAATGAAACTAGACCACTTTCTTACTGTACACAAATATAAATTCAACATGGATTAATGACCAAAATGTGAGACAGGAAACCATTAAAATCCTAGAGGAAAACACCAGCAGTTACCTCTTTGACACTGACCATAGCATCCTCTTACTGGATATGTCTCCTGAGACAAGGGAAATAAAAGGAAAAATAAACTATTGGGACTTAATCAAAATAAAATGCTTCTGTACAGTGAAAAAAACAATCAAAAAAACTAAAAGGCAACCTACAGAATGGGAGAAGATACTTGCAAATGACATATCTAATAAAGCGTTCGTATCCAAAATATATAAAAACTTATAAAACTCAACACACAAAACCCCAAATAATCCAGTTAAGAAATGGGCAGAAGACATGAACGGATTTTTTTTTTTCCACAGAAGACATATAGATGGCCAACAGACACATGAAAAGATGCTCAAACTCACTCATCATCAGGGAAATGCAACTCAGAACTATAAGGCAATATCACCTCACACCTGCCAGAATGGCTAAAATCAACAACACAAGAAACAACAGGTATTAGCAAGGATGCAGAGAAAGGGGAACTCTCTTGCACTGTTGGTGGGAGTCCAAACTAGCGCAACCACTCTGGAAAATAGTATGAAGATTCCTCAAAAAGTTAAAAATAGAACTACCTTAGAATCCAGCAATTATACTATGACATATTTAGCTAAAGAATACAAAAATACTAATTTGAAGGGATATCTGCACCCTGATGTTTATAGCAGCATTATTTACTTACTTATGTTTAGAACCATTTGCCAAATACTAAAAGGTGGATGTCTTGAGGCCAAAGGTAGTTGGAATCCCTTAGCCCTGAGAGCCTATACAGGGGCTTAAATAGCCCCCCTCATATCATCTGAAGAATTAATTTAAAAAAATTGACCGTCTGCATGTTCATCTTGCTAACAAGATAACAGTCTCTGGTCTAGTAGAAATAGAGGTCTCTGAGACCCCACCTTCCCGATGAGTTCACATCTTCCAGACTCCCTTTTCCCTACTTCTCTTTCCAAGCAACTTCTCAGTCTTTGCCAACATGGGAGTGGGTGGGCTCAGGGTTCAGAGTTTGCCGTGAGTTGCAGACCACCCACCTCTGACCTATAGCCTCTATCCAGCTATGCCAGTTCAGGCGATGCCCTCATTTCCCACCAGTCCTGAGAATCACCTGGTGTGAACACAAAATGATTTAACTTTTGGGTTTCAATTTTCCTTTTTTCAGTGATGTTTTAAATTATTCCTATGTCACAAAATTCTTTTTTAAGAAAATCATT
>NC_048229.1:58266361-58278080 GCF_002007445.2 Ailuropoda melanoleuca
TAGATACCCAAAAGAATCAGACTGTCCTATAAACTAAAGATGTAAAATGGATATAATTATGATCAGGTTTTATACGTACATCAATGCCAGGCTAATTCAGCTGACCAAAAAAACACTGAAATAAATGCATAAGTTACTGTTCTTTTAGGATCTATATAACTTTTGAAGATTTATTTATTTGTTTGGGGGGGAGGGCAAAGGAAGAGGGAGAGAAACCTCAAGCAGACTCCCCACTCAGTGGGGAACCCAACACGGGGCTCAATCCCAGGATCCTGAGATCATGACCTAAGTGGAAACCAAGAGCTGGACGCTTAACCAGTTGAGCCACCCAGGCACCGTTGGATCTATATATATTTTGAAAACATTTTTTTCTCATTAAAAACAATTTATGCATGTTGATGAAATTTTAAAACAAGGTTTAAGTTAATAAGAGATGCCTAAATTCAATTTTCTACATTTACCTAATCTCTTTTGTGGACAGAAACTCAAAGACATTTCACTTTTTGAAAATAAATATAATTAGGCATCTAATTTACTCATTCGGTAGTTTTTTTCTTTGTGTGGATTAAATTTGTACATGCTATATATAAAGACATCATTATTACTGGAAAATTTTTAAATGCAGGATTTTTAAGAACAGTGATATGAACAATTACTAGGTTAGTTTATCCCAGTAAGGATTTTAATGCACATTATTGAAACGTCTTTCTTCAGAGAAGTTCAAGAAAGTTTTGAACATTTTGTAAAAAAAAAAAAAAATGTACACACATACATTTGAGTAAACAGAATTTTTTTAAATTTAAATTCAATTACCCAATATATTGTACAACATTAGTAAAAAGAATTTTTAAAGAACCAAATTTTCAAGTTATATCCAGGCTCTGAGGTGTGGGTTATCTCCTATTAGAAACTGTATTTATTAATGTCTAACTAAATGAGAGAGAATATTCACAAAAACATAAAATCAAATTTTGTGTGTTTTTTTACACTAAGATTTTTGAGACAAAGTGATTTTTTATGCCCAATTTTTACCAAATATATTTAATGTAAATGAAATACACAGTCTGATCCTAGGTGACATAACTGTGTGTGTGTGNATACATTTGAGTAAACAGAATTTTTTTTAATTTAAATTCAATTACCCAATATTGTACATCATTAGTAAAAAGAATTTTTAAAGAACCAAATTTTCAGGTTATATCCAGGCTCTGAGGTGTGGGGTATCTCCTATTAGAAACTGTATTTATTAATATCTCACTAAATGAGAGAGAATATTCACAAAAACATAAAATCAAATTTTGTGTGTTTTTTTTCACTAAGATTTTTGAGACAAAGTGATTTTTTATGCCCAATTTTTACCAAATATATTTAATGTAAATGAAATACACAGTCTGATCCTAGGTGACATAACTGTGTGTGTGTGTGTGTGTGTGTGTGTGTGTGTGTGTGTGTGTGTGTGTAATTCAATCTACTGAGCTTTGAACTTTTCACTATGGATCATTTGCTACCATTTTTACTAGGCAGTCATGTGAATAAGTTCAAGCCTATAAAAGTCTGTACAGACAAGTCCGAGTCCTCCTTTCCCAGATAATGCCAGCTCTTAAAGGATTGCCAATATCATGGTGTATGACCTATTCTTTTCCTTTGGGCCCTGTAAGCTTTTTTTATTTTCCCCCCACAAGAACTTCTCAGAATGAACACTAAAAATCCACCTGCTCTCATTTAAGATAAGTATTATAAAATTTATTACTTTAAAAAATAAATGTAATTTTTATTTTGAAAAAAATTACAGAAAAGATGACTGTATACTGAAACTCCATACTCCTATTACTCAGTTTTGACAGTAATGCAGGCATTGCTTAATATGTTTAAACTATTCTTCTTCACTCTCCTGTTTAAAAAATTTCTTTAAATATTTGAAAGTGTAACTCAGGAATCATGGCATCTGACTCCTACTCAGCTACAATGCATACCTCTCCCATCATCATCTACTTGTCTATTTCAGTGTATCTATTACTATTATATATATAATGAAAACTTAAAAGAACATCTTCTTACAGAAATAACAATGTCATTGTCACAACTAATATACTTAATCATTATAAATTCTATTCCTGGAAGTCTGGCTCAATGAGATACTCAGAAATAACTCTATTTGGGGCGCCTGGGTGGCACAGCGGTTAAGCGTCTGCCTTCGGCTCAGGGCGTGATCCCGCCATTATGGGATNATCACAACTAATATACTTAATAATTAAAAATTCTATTCCTGGAAGTCTGGCTCAATGAGATACTCAGAAATAACTCTATTTGGGGGCCTGGGTGACACAGCGGTTGAGCATCTGCCTTCGGCTCAGGGCGTGATCCCGCCATTATGGGATCGAGCCCCACATCAGGCTCCTCCGCTGGGAGCCTGCTTCTTCCTCTCCCATTCCCCTGCTTGTGTTCCCTCTCTCGCTGGCTGTCTCTATCTCTGTCGAATAAATAAATAAAATCTTTAAAAAAAAAAAGAAATAACTCTATTATTGGAACACTTTGGCTCAGTGAGATACTTAAATTTCGCATGACTTACGTAGTCATCTTCAGCATGGACACGTAGAGGAGAGAAAACAGAACCTGTCAGTAGGGAAGAATCCCATGTGTTTCATCAACAGGCATTCTCGCGTTAGTCCATATAACGGACCAGGGGCTATTCTCTGTGTCTCTGGGTGAGTGTCATCTAAGATACAAGAGCATGAGATCATACAAGTAGAGGCTGGAGCCATCCTGGCTTAGAAGCTCGGTATTCCAAGGGATCCCAAGTTACAAAAGACACTTCCCTCAGGCAAGATCCAAGCTCTGGTTGCCCCATAAGGTATTTACATACATTCCTAGACCTCCTCAATGAGAAGTGATCTACCAATCTTAGGGTGACTTTGCTATTAAGCAGTATTGCCAGGAAGCGAGCTGACATTTCATTTTTACTGGGCTTCTGGGAGAGTAGAGCTAGAAACATTTTGAGCTAAGGTCAATTTTTCATGTAAAAGGGGAAAAGGATTTGTTGACCCTTTACTCAGAGTTCACCTACAAATACTAATCCCTTTGACATAAAAAAGCAAGTCAATACACAATTGACCAGCAGGATTTGAACTATCAAAAGGGTATTAGTATCTCCTCCATTCCCAAATCAATTGAGACTTTATGCGGGGGTGGGGGGAGTGAGTAATTAATTTTACAGTGTCTTTTATATCCTGATGATCATGAGGCAAATTTACATTAAAAAACCACTAAATACAAGTGTAGAACACAACAAGCAGAGGGCAGTAAATCTTTTGTTGTATCCCTTTTAACATGAGTGTCTTTCAAATATACCATCATTCAATCTGGTGTTCCATCAAATCTGAAGGCACAGTTACAGCCCTGTCAAAAAAGAACTGTTATTCTTCTGGTATGGCATTTAAAACTCAAACTGCCATCCCAAACTTTATATTGAGTACAGAGCTAACTCAGCATATAAATTCAGTATTTGGGAATAATTCTATAGGTACAGCCTTGGCACTCCTAAACTTAGCAGTAGAAATTCCCATGCAGCTGCAGAAATGTCTCTGTATTATTGTCACTGCCATCCTAAGACATTGTTCAGGACATGGTTGGGACACACTCCCCGCATGGGGATTAGGATGTTCCACAAAGATGTATCTTTATAGTACTGGAATTTTGGCAAGTTGCTGCTGATGCCAGTGAAGGCCCTGGAGATGTCAAACCATTATGTAGTCTTCCTAGTGTTACGTCCCAGCGCACAGCATTTTTCTCGGTCCTTCTTGTCTCCAGCACATTGGAGCTCAGAGGTGCTTTTCAATAAGGTGGGGCCTCAGAGCAATTGCAGCCAGCACACTAGCTCTGATCCCTTGAACTGTCTGAAGTTACAGTCACAAACAAGGGGTCAGGAAGTCTGAACACCCCTTTGGCCCCTCAGTACATGGTTTGACCTGTATCTACTGTAATCCCCACAAACGACATTGGTGCACTTGCATCAATCCAGAGTCACACCTGCCAGCCAAGCTGCAGTTGAATGACTGGTCAGGTCAGTATCAGGGCTNTTCAGTATCAGGGCTGATGGGGGCACTGCGCAGGATTTCTTTTCAGTATAAATTTGCTTTACTCCAGGTTCCTTCAGTCCCCCAAATGGGAATATCTATCCCTATCACCTGCTACAAAATTTTACCGTTACATTTAGATGGATTGACCCCCAACTTACGCATGAGGGTCTTATTATCATCATGTTCCCAATTTATTTTTTCGAATTACACTGTGCCTCAGCCAAACATGGTTGATTGTCTAAAGGTCTAGCCCACTGCTGATGCTTTTCTGCAGGATTAACTCTGGGTGGCCATGGGCTCAACTACACAATCAAATGCACAAGATCCAAAAAGGCTACTTTGGGCAGAAGCTTCCCTCAGAAGGGAGACGTGGCCAGAAACAGTATAATAGCAAAGGAAGCCCATGCAGCAGGGTAGGCTAAGGCAAGTTTCTTTAGTGGTTGTCCTCAGGAGTAAAGCCATTTTCATTCAACTGTTCCGTTTGCCTCCAGCCACGTAATAGCACAGGTGAAAGAGGACAAGTCACATTGATTAAAGCAAAAAATACTAGATTAGAGATTGTTCCAACTAGGAGACAATTGGTAACATTGGTGTGTTCATAGCCCTAACGGGTCCTGAAAGAGAACGCACCCAGTCACAAAAATAAACTCACGGAGCAAGACTGAATGAAGTCTCTCTCCAGATACTTATAATTCACTCACAGTCTTCTCCGTCCAGGTGAAGGCTCTCTACTGTGGGTAATTTTTAGCATAGGCAATATTGCATGAAAACACAGCTGACGTTTTACCTTTATCAGGTTTTCAGGGAAGAATAACTGGAAGCATCTTAACCGAGTGCCATTTTTTTGCATGTAAAAGAAGATCGATTTTATAAGCTAATAACACAAAGCATTTTATTTATATTTTAAATTTTGTATCCAGGCCATAATTTTTTTTTTCTGTTTGTTTCAATAAGACAAGTAAAAGGAAGTTTCTTACAGCCAGGATTACAAGCTCCATAGATTGTTGTGGTCTCCCAAGAACTGCTGTAACTTTTTCTTCTACTTACTAGTTGGTAGCCCACCATCTTACCAAGAGAGAGATAATGAACTCCAGCATTGTCCTGATGAGATGACCAGAGCCCAAGAATAACCCTCTAACCTCCAACTCACTTTACTAGTATTGCAGAATTGAAATACTGCCAATGAAAATGGCCACTGATAACAATTTCTTTTGTCAGTCCTCACGTTTAATATAGTAGTTGATTCTCTATAATGTTTAGAAAGCAGTGATGCTTTTAGTAAAGTCAGCTACTCATTGCATTTTTGACAGTAAGTATAATCTAGGAATTCTTAAGGTATGTGTCTTGTGTGTATGTCTGTGTTTGTGTGTTTCCCTCTCCTTTGGAATTGTATTATGTGTTGAGAACTGTGGTGGGTGCTAGAGATATGTAGGTGGCTAAGAAAGACTTAGACTCTGCCCTCATGGCATGTAGAATGAAATGAGGTAATGCAAATGTAATTGGCATTCTACATGTGAGATCCAGGATGCTGCTGGTTGAGAGGAACAAATTCACTGAATGAACAACAAAGGTTTTAGATCCTTCCTTTTAAAATAAGTTTACTTTCCTTCTTCACCTAATCACTTCTTAGACTTTCTTAACAGCAACCTAAAATGTAAAATCCAGAATTATAATAGATTGGTTTTAGGTTATAAATATTCTCTCTGTGAGGCAAATATATGGTCTGTTCTTAAATCTGTCAACATAAACCAGTTAAATCTGATATATGATAAATTACTCATTTTTATTTTTTAAAAATATTTACTTATTTATTTTAGAGAGAAAGCATAAGGGGGAGGGGTATAGGGAGAGGGACCTAGGGAATCTCAAGTAGACTCCCTGCTGAATGTGGAGCCTGATAGGGGCTTGATCTCATGACCCTTAGATCACAACCTGAGCCAAAACCAAGAGTCAGATGCTTAACCAAGACTGAGCCACCCAGGCGTCCCAATAAATTACTCAATTTCAATAACTAATGGCTGCTACTTTTTTGGTGAGTTGGAGAATACAAAAGACTGTGTATGTGTATTTATGTTGGCCTGAGGTTTTCTTTCCTATTTTTTATTTCTGTATATTGAAAAAAAATGTTTTATCAGGAGCCAAAAAATCACTTCTAAGACATTTCTTTATTACCTTTTAGAATTTAGTCATGCAAAGAAGTTTGAGAGTACTTCTTTTTCCACTTACCTCTCACATTATATATATATATATATATATATATTTGATATATCATCAAAATAAGTCACGAGGATCTTTATTCCTTAATTTAGACCAGACCATTGTAAAACCTTTAAATGTCTACGTTAAAGATTATGAAAAATCTGGAAAGTTTTCTTCTTTTATATCTTCTATTATTTCTTTTTTCTTTCTTTCTTTCTTTCTTTCTTTCTTTCTTTCTTTCTTTCCTTACTTACCAGGTTTTATTTTTGAAGAAACCAATTATCTTGTGTTGGCTTTCTGTTCTTTGACTTAATAGACAAAATTACACTCTTCTCTAAAGATGTTCCTACATTAATTTTGGGAGACAGCCCCAATGTGTTATCCATTTCATCCTTTGTGACTTTCAGTTGGGTATTAACTATGACATTCTTTTATCTGTCATCAAATTTTCTATCAGTTCAAAAGTCTTTTCATAGTTCCTGTTTCCTCATTTTACACTATTTCATTGTCCTTTTTTATTCTTTTCAATTATGAGCTTATTGTGTTGCCTTTTCATTTTAGCCTACCCTATCCTAGAGAATAGAACTATTCTTTCTCTACTCTTCTTTGATTATCATGTTTGCCTCTGCACATTTGAGAATTATTGAAAGTTCTCAAACTTGATTTCTGGATCTCTAATCAAATCCCTTTCAGAGATACAATATTTCTCTGAGTCTCCCAACTGTACTTTCCCCCCTAATTCTGAACAACTGCTCTATTGAAACACAACAAGTCCAGATTGTGTGCTTTCAGTTTGATCAGTGACTCACTGATTTCTGTACTTTTGGCAGTTGTTGAGACAGTCAGTACCTGGTCTTATATTACCTCTGGGCATTAGGTTAATGTACAGAGTTTCTAGTACAAGTGTCTTTTTTTTTAGTAAGCTTTTTCCTATTACCTCCTCCTTTAGTCTTTTGTTTTTACCATAAAGTTCTTCTGTGGGCAACCTCATCTATTTTCATGACCTCATTTCCACTTTCATGTTAACAGCTTCTAATCTTTATCTCTATTATTTTCTTGAACCCATGAGTACCTTGTTAAATATCTCTACTGGGGTGTTCCCAAAATATCACCAGCACATTCTGACATAGAACTGTGCTTCCTTTTACAAATGTTCCTACCTTGTAGTAAGTTGTATCACATGATATGAAGATACCATGAACATTTCCCTATTAGTCTTTATCTTCATCGTCTGATTCTGAATATCATGCATAGTAATTAGGTGCTTGCCACTGCTGTAAAAGCACATTCAGTCACACATTATGTTAATCAAGGGTCATAACAAAACAAACTTGCACTTAAAATGATTTTTTAAAGATTTTATTTATTTATTTATTTATTTATTTATTTATTTATTTATTTTCCAGAGAGAGAGAGAGAGTACAAGCAGGGGGAGCAGGAGAGGGAGTGGGAGAAGCAGGCTCTTGCTGGGCAGGGAGCCCAACTCAGGGCCAGGAACCCAGGATCATGACCTAAGCTGAAGGCAGATGCTTAACTGACTGAGCCACCAAGGCACCCCTGAAATGATTTCTATTAGAAAAACATAAATTAAATGATTTTATTAGAAATATAGGAGGTTAAAACTTAATATATATATATGTGTGTGTGTATATATATATGGTTAATACACTGTTAAATTTGTATTTGTGTCTTAAGAGAAAATTCAGTATCATTGGAGTGTCTTACCTAATTGTTTGAATGATCTCCTTAAGTACAAAGAGATACAGAAAGTAAATGAGATTACTCTTTATCACTTTCATTTCCCTTCCTCAGAGAAAGACCTGCCTCTAGTCTGGGTCTGCAACTGTGTCTTTCTGTGATTCTTTTCTTTCTTTTCCTGCAACTTCTACTAAGACCCTTAAGTCCAAACAAAGAAAAGCTGCATCTTTTGCCTCCTTTCATATATATGTTTAATGACTTATGATAAAGTAAGCATGGTAACTTAATAATTAGAGACATGGAATAGGCAATTATCACTTAATGTGCCCCTTAGTTCAGAGAGCTAAAATGAAGACAAGACATACCATATCCATTGGGGTCTAAGGTAAGATTTAATAAATACTAATTACATGCCAAATTAAGCCCAGAAGCCAAAGAGCTTCAGTCTTTCCGCATGTAAAATGTTTATGTAAACATTTGATATTTGATTTTGTGTATTGATCCTTGTCTCATAATAAACACAAAACCAATTTACAGGAGAATGATTTTATACATTGTTATACTATTAACTCAGTCAAGTCTTCTCTGGCTTGGTTACTTCAAAGAGAGAGTTAGTTTCAAAAATTATCAGATAAATTAGATCAGATTAGTGTTACTTCATATGTAGTAATGAGGGGATTAATCTTGAAATGAAATTTGGATGTATGATTACTGCAGAACTGCACATTTTAAAACATAGACATATATAAAAGTTTCATGGTTTTTTGTTTTTTTTTGTTTGTTTGTTTTGTTTTTAGTCTACTCTAGTTGCATAAAATTTTGCTATTTTTCACCCTTTAAAACCTTGATGGTTCCAGTTAGGTGCAATCATGAACTACACTAACTGCATTTCTTCAGGATATTTAAATAATCACATTTTATGTGAGCAAGTTGTCATGAGACAAAAAAGAAATGATAACCATACAAGAGTGCCAATTTGGGTTCTTAAAAATGGGTTGCCACTTACATAAATCATTAAAAGAAATAATACTTTTTAATTGCAAGACACAAATCTGTTAGAATTTTTCTCAAATGTCACCCTGATTTCCCTTTTCTGCCCCATCTCCAGTTATAAATACTCTTTCTTATACAGTTGTAAGTAAATTTCCTCCCCACTCCAGTTATAAGTATTCTTTCTTTTCTTTGAATTTAATTTCATTTAGTGCAAATTTAAAAACAAATAAACATAAATGCGAACAATGATTAACATGATCACTTATTTTCTCTGTTGCTAATACTGATCTATTTGAGTGCAAATCACTTATTCATTTTTTTTTCCATTTTATAGTATCTAGAACATAGCTAATTACATTTGTAGGTTTTCAAATTTGGATCTAAATTAAACTGGAAACATTTGGGATTATTCCCTTTGTTTAGTCTGTAAATGCATGTCTATTCCTTCATTCCTCTAGTCATTGCTGTTTTAATATGAACTAATTATTAGTTATTAAAGTATATTTTAGTGTTGTCATCTACAGTGTGATACAATTCAAATTTAAACAGCCACTTCATTTTCATCCTACACCTTCATATTTTGGTTTTATTTTTCAGTGTGAGCTGCAGAGATTACTTGATCTCATTCTACATATTAAGAATATGAGAGCCAGAGAGGTAACTTTCTAAAGGCCACACAATTTGTTAACAAATGTACTTTATAATCTTTCATTTTTTTCTCATGTCTCCCACAGTAATTAATGTCATTTTAATTATAATTCCTGTTCATAAATGTGTCAACTGATTACTAGAAAGATTCCTGCTTTTAAATTATTAAGATTATTTAGCAGGTTTGTTATATTGTCCTGGTTATTTGTGCTAAAATGTAATAAGGTTAATTAGTGTTCTATTTTTAGAGGAAAAAAAATTTGTTAAAGATGAATTTAGTTGGAAACAGCATCATACTTTAAGTTTAAATCCCAACTAGTTATTAATGTTAATCTTATACTTCATTTTTAAAGTTTCTTTTATTTTCCCTCCAAATAAATTCTGAAATTTAGAGCTAATGATTAAAATAATGGTGGGCCAATTTTTTTACTACTTTTCTAAGAGCGTTATTAATATAATCTACTTATTTAAAATACCTATGTTGCATTTATTTTTCTTTATACCTATGCAAATGAGAGACGCCCTAACATATCCCACCACGTTAAGTCCTGTGTGACTCCCTGTTACCCCTTACGTGAAACCAAAATGCTTCCTTGTCCAATTACTTTTCACAACAAGTCAGGCTAAAAACTTATTAGTGTAGATGGATTCTTCAACACCAAAATCAGGTGCTGATGAAGTAAAAGAAGGGGAAGAAAAATGATTAATAGAGTAATTTGTTTTTTCTCTCCCTAAGACTGGAATATAAGATTTATTTAAATCTTTTTTCCCTAAGTGAGGTATTTTTTTTCATGCGTAGAATTATACATTTCTTCCATTTTCTTTTTAGATAATCCAGTATTTTTTAAAACTGAAGAATAAAGTAATTGAAACTACGTATAAGGGCATTTCTTCATATTATATGCAATTTCCATTGATGAATAGTTAAGAATTTTTAGTTGCAATGAAATTCACCACATAAACAATAAAGCCTATTTATTAAACACATATATATTTTATTTGCTCTTATAAACCCAAAATACTGGATATACCAGGATCAGGGAATATATAATTTAAAATATATAAAAAGTAATCACAATTCAGGCAAATACAACAAAGATACAGTTTATTATGTCCTCATATTTTTCCTGGAGTTCTCTGGTAGCAAAAGACAAAAGGAAAATGCATTTAGATGAGTATACCTTATCAGTAAGTAGGAGACATACAATTATTTAGGTTTCAGAAATGTTTCTTCTTGACTAATTCTCACATATAAGTTAAATTAAAAACTGGTTATTTGTACACTGTCTTCCTTAATCAGTCACATTGACCTTCTGTGGATTCAGAACTGATTTTATTGCCACTGCGTTATGTGCCCTTATAACTACTCGGAAATCTCTGAAGTTAACCATAATTGTAGTGGATTATAGTTGCTTGTTTTGGTCCGTTTTCTCTCCTAGGTTGTGAGTTATTCTAACTTATGTATCTTTCATAGAATTTAACCTATTTCCTGACATATGTAAAAGTACAATTAATTGTTTAGTAACTAAATAATAAATGAAAGGAAAAGAGGATGATAGAGGGAAGGAGGGAGGGAGTATATAATACACACACACACACATACACTCATTACATACATATAGTATACACATTATTTATATAATCTATATGTTATATATGTATATAACATATGTTATATATAGTGTATCTATGTATGTGCAGAGTGTATATATATACACACACACACTATATATAGATACACTATATATATGTATGTATATAATTAGATATATGTGTGTAAATATTTACCTATATTACATATAAATTATTTTGGAAATTCCCAGTTACTTTGCTTACCCCAACACACTGGACTTTTATTATCAGGGTAAATTTTAATGCTTCAGAATACTTAGAGCTTCCTTGTGTGCATTTTATTTTCAGAACCTCCTGCTTCAATAGAAAAATTCCTGCTTTAAGCAATAGAATCAACATAAACTATTATTTTGCTTGTGTTGTCTTTTCTCTGGAATAGTTTCCAAGTAGAGTAACCAGATATAAAAATATGTGCAAAGGGCAGGAACAAACCTTAAATTATATGTATATATACAAATACTATATGCTAATAA
>NC_048229.1:58278180-58332516 GCF_002007445.2 Ailuropoda melanoleuca
CCCCACCAGTGAGATGTCAGTCTTGAAAGTCACAGCCCAAATTCCCAGTGTGGGATCTTGATTCCTGGTTCTGCTGGGAGCAGAACAGACATTATTCACAGATTATTGTATATATCTCTTCTCATCACTGCGGCTACCTAAAAGATGGATGCAAGGCTCTTGCCTGTGTTTCATCGATCTTAGAACTCCTGCAGAAAAAGCAGTGAACATTTCTCGGCAAACTAAAAACTCATAGAAGCCTGGGACAAAAGAGTATGGATGTGGCATACAATAGACTCTATAGGACACCAGAGAAAAAGCTGGGGAATTCTTTGGGATATTAGGACATTCAAAAGCATCCAGTATACAAGAATTTCTGAGGAGTCCTTAAGCTTTTTCCTTACGCCAATCTCTAGTCTTAGAACAAGTCTAGCTAAATGCCTAAGGATATTCTAGTACAAGCCTAAGGATATTCTAGTACAAGCCAGACTACAAACGCTAGGAGATATTTTTGGTTGGTTGTTTTGCTGGAATTGTTGGTTGTTGAACTCTTCACAAGGAAATCGTTGTCAAAATACTAGCTGAACACTAGCTAAAGAAGAGAGAATTCAGTGGCCACACATGACAGAGTATAGTCTTCGCAGAAATAGTCTGGAAAAATCACCAAACACATGGACTACTACAGCCTTCGACAATAAGAATATCAGGAGTTGATTTTTTTTGAAAAGGTAAAACAAACCCTTAACTGGACTAAAAAGGGGGGGGAGACTCAAATACATAAAATCAGAAATAAAAGAGGAGACCTTAGGATGGATGCCTCAGAAAATTATCATAGGGACTATTATGAGTTATTTTATGCGAACAAACTGAAAAACCTAAAAGAAACAGAAAAATTCCCATAATTCCAAAACCCACCAAAATTGATTCAGGAAAAAATAGAAAGCCTGAATAGATTAATAAAAAATAAGAAGATTAAATTAGTAATAAATGTTGTCAAATAAAGAAAATCCCAGGACCAGATAGCTTTATAAGAGAAGTCTACTAAATACTGAAAGAAAAAATTAATACTTATTCTTCTTAAACTCTCCCAAAAAACATAAGAAAAGGGTATACTTCCAAACTTAAACAGATACTTACATCAATGTCCTTTGAAGCATTGTTGCCATTACCCAAAGTGGACACAACCCAAAAGTCCATCGACAGATGAATGAAAAAGCAGAAGGTGGTCTATTTACTACTCTAGACTGTTCAGGTGGCTATAACAAAAATACTATAGACTGGGTGGCTAAAAGAAAAAATAGTTCTCAGAATTCTGGAGTCTGGAAGTAAAGATTGGCAGAAGCTAGCAGATTCTGTCTGGTGAGAGCCTGCTTCCTAGTTTATAGGTGTCTGTCTTCTACCTGTGTCCTCAGGTGGCAGAAAGCAGAAGAAGAAAGAAGCTCTCTCATGACTCCCAAGAGGTCTCTAAAGCCATTCACAAGGGTTCTATGCTCATGACCTCATCTAATCTTAAGTACCTCCCAAGGGCCTCACCTAATATGAATACATTTTGGGGTTGAGAGGGTTTCAATACATAAATTTTGAGGGGACACAATCTTCAGTTCGTAACATCTATACCATAAAATATTATTCAGTCATGAAGAGGAATGAAGGTCTGATATATGCTACAACATGGATGAACTGTGAAAACATTAGAAGCGAAATAAGCCAGGCAGAAAAGGATAGATATTATACATTTCCACTTATATAGATATCTAGGATTAAACAAACTTAGAGAGACAGAAATAAATTAGTGGTTACCAGGGACTGAGTGGAGGGGAAATGGGAAGCCCATTGTTTAGTAGGTACAGAGTGTTTGTTTAGGGTGATGAAAATATTTTTGAGGTAGGTGATATTTGTGCAACATTGTGAATGCAATTAATGCCACTGAATTGTGCACTTAAAATGTTTAAAATGACACATTTTTTTTATTTATATTTTAACCACAGTACAATTATTTTTAATAATCCAAGGGGTAATTAAAATGTTTCATAACTTGGTAGAGATGGTGGTTTCATACATTGTGAATGTTTTATATTATGTGAATTTCACATCAATTAGAAAAATTTCTGAGGGTGGGTCAGAAATCTGCCTTCTCACTCTTCATTTCGGCTCAAGTCATGATCTCAGGGTCCTGAGATTGAGCCCCATGTCATTCTCCGTGCTGGGCATGGATCCTGCTTGGGATTGTCTCCCTCTCCCTCTCACCCTTACCCTACCCCAGCTTCTTCTCTCATTCTCTCTCACTCTCAAAAAAAAAAAAAAAATCATTATTACTCCTTAATAAAATACCCATATGACTTATGAAACCTAAAAAGTGACAAGTCGAAGAAGCATTTGCATTTTAATATGGGGCAACCTTTGCCTGAAAGAAATTTATTGCATATTTTGGAAAAAAGAAGAGATCAGTTTAGGAGTTAATATGTGGATACATGAGTTTGCACAAGTGTACAGTTGTATGGAAGGTTATGTGGAAACCAAAACAAAATACCTTTAAAATACTATTTTCATATCTATGTTAAAAAATGTATACATTGCAAGATAGCTGCTATATACATATACAGACACACAACACACACACATAAACCTCATATCTTGTTTACCATTTGTCTCTTAAAAAACTGTTATATACACAGTCTTTCTTTTCCCTCCCTGTCCCTGGAGCAGTCATTGAAAATTTAAAGGACGAAGAGCTAACTCAGGTAGGTGTAAGTTATTTTACTCTGTCTAGGTATTCCAAGAAAAGTCTGTTTTTCTGTATTTCTACCCATGTTTTCTGCTTGCCACAACTGTCTAAGTAATAGTTGAGCAGGCTAATTCTACATCCTTAAGTTCTAGGGAAGGGAAGAAGACCTTGAATGTACATACATATCTAAACAGTTTTGCCTTTGTCAACTGACTTTGTGTTGTGGTCCTGTCTGAGAATCAAACATGGCTCCTACCCTGGAGAAGCTCACTCATTTCTCTGTATCCCTTAAGAGTGAATCTAATAAGGTATATTGGAGATCATATCACATTAATCCTCCTAGGTGAAGGATTACTCTCTACTGTTTGCAGGTGAGGAAATTACAGTTTTCTGGGTATTTCAACATCACTTATCCTGTTGGTCCTTCAAAGACTTTAGGAATGTAGAAACCACTATGATTAAAGTGTATTAAATATAAAGACCTGGTGAAATAGATCTATAATGTATACAAGGCAACTGTGAATTCCATATGGATTTACTTTATATCTCAGCCCTTAACTATTGATGATTTTTCACTTTCCAGGTATATGAAATGAAGAAACAGATAAATGAGATTTTCTTACCTGGTTCCATGTCTATTCATAAAATAACCAATTCCAATAAACAGCTTTGCACGTTAAGTTAAAATATGTCTGCAAATTGGCACAAGTTTACTGGTGTTCTCAGTCTTTTTCTTCATGAGGTCAACTAATTGAATAGTTTTATTTTTTTTTTTCCCCCTCAGTTATGTAGTTAGACTCATGGATACATTTATAATTAGTGCCTTTTGTAGGGCAAAGGAATAGCATTGTAAATGGTATCATAGTAATTTTTGAGATCTCAAAAATGTTAGAAATAAATGGATTGATGATTATAAATAAGTCAACATGTGTATGTTTATATCAAATACCTTTATATACAAGTTTATTAAATAAAAGATCATCGAGAACCAAACTAGGACGTGAAATAAGACTATGACATTAAAGTAAGTTCTCAGGGGTGCCTGGGTAGCTCAGTTGTTGAGCGTCTGCCTTTGGCTCAGGGAGTGATCCCGGAGTCCTGGGATCAAGCCCCACATCAGGCTCCTCCGCTGAGAGCCTGCTTCTTCCTCTCCCAGTCCCCCTGCTTGTGTTCCCTCTGTCGCTGGCTGTCTCTCTCTCTGTTAGATAGATGATAGATAGATAGATAGATAGATAGATAGAAAGAAAGAAAGAAAGAAAGAAAGAAAGAAAGAAAGAAAGAAAGTTCTCAGTTTCCGGGAGTGCATACAACTCATGGTTTTATGTATTCATTTATTCATTGATTCAGTTACTCAGCTCTGCCAATTATATATGTTGCTCACTGTGTGCCCTGGCCTGTGCTCACCTGTGAAGATAGGTGTAACCACTTGCCTTAGGAAGTGTTCAATCTATTCAATCACTATGCTTAACCTCATTGGAAAATCTTTCCTGTTAATATGTTATAGGGGAAATTTAGGTTTTCAATGGCAAAGGAAGCATATTTTAACATTTGTCCTTTAAATATCAGGAGGAAGATGATCAAACATACTTAATGTGCTTAGCTATGCTATCGACACTATGCCAAGTATTTCATTGTTATTTTATTAAATTCTGACTTTAGCTTTATAAGGTTTAGCTAATGCTTTAATGGGACTTATTTGCACTCTGTTGATGAAATGTACTGATTGGTATTACAGAAGAAGGGAAAGAGAAATATCTCCCCTCTACTTCTGAACTTGATCTTCCTGAGTCAAAACCTGATCCAAACTCACGTATGAATGAATTAAAAAACTATCAGTTGAGTCACCACTGCCTCCTCCATTCTTCTCATGACCCACATTCAACTACTTGTTACTTCAAGTATCTATGAAATCTGATTCATTCATGAATACAACTGCAAGGATGGTAGTTGAAGACTTGATTATATCCTACAAGACAATAACAGTATGTTCCTTTCTCACAAAATGCTCTTCAACAAATGCATATAAAACGCTGTCAATATTCAATAAAAATTTATTCAGTGTTCCACATCATCTTCAAGATGAAAACCCATTCCTTAGCACACCATGCACTTGCTGTCATGATTTAGATTATGTCAACCCTTCATGTTTATGCCTCACTACTCTCCTACCTGAATTTTATGTGCCGTTCTTACAAAAACATAAATTCTCCATGGCACATACTTTCACTCAAACTTCTGATGTCTTTGCACATACCATTTTCACTACCTGTAATGTCTTTGTCCAATTTTTGCCTGTTATTCTTTATGGTTCTGTCCATGTCATTTCCCCAAAAACCTTCCTTGGTGAACTCTTCACTCCCACTCTGTATCGGTATGGGTCGGTAAACTTTACGAGCAGTCTATAATATATTTTTGCCCTCAGATTCATTATATATGTTAATTTAACTCTGCTTATTGGGGAATTCATTTATAAATCTTAGCCTGAGATAGTGTTAGAGTCAGGATTTGAAGCAGGTTCTGAATGAGTGTTTTTTTCTCTATTCTAGACTTCTTCAAAGAGGGTAATTTTATTAAATATGCACAGTGTAATTTATGCTGACTGCAACAATGATCAATAAGATCGTTTTACCTTCTTAGCAGAGAGTTGCTTCATTGACCTATTAAAACAGGATGTGGTTAAACCATAGGGCAATTTTTACATTATAGCAGTTAATAAAGTAGCACTCACTATCTCCATGAGCTTAAATGAGAAGCATTTCATATGCCTAGGTCCGGAGGAGTTGAGTTAGATTGGTGAGGGAATTTGGTAGCCATTATCAATGCATCCCTCATCGTAATACAAAGTGTTAAGTAGACAGATACCTTCTGAAAATAAACAAAATCCTAATGATTTTTTTTAAAGATTTTATTTATTTATTCGGACAGAGATAGAGACAGTCAGCGAGAGAGGGAACACAAGCAGGGGGAGTGGGAGAGGAAGAAGCAGGCTCACAGCGGGAGCCTGATGTGGGGCTCGATCCCATAACGCTGGGATCACGCCCTGAGCCGAAGGCAGACGCTTAACCGCTGTGCCAACCAGGCGCCCCATGATTTTTTTTTTTTTTTAACTCAAAGCAACAGAAGCCAAAGTTGAGGATTCAAGCACAGAGGAATTCCCTATAGGACACTGGTAGCTCCAAAAGTTTTACAAATGCTGGAGTTCCAGGCTGAAGTTTACATAGTTAGTAGCCCAGCCAAAATCATAACTGGTAAGAGCTAGACATGGCAATGTATCCCGACACTGCTGGGGACTAGGTGCTAACACAAAGTACTCTTTTCTGACTGGCTTTCCTAGATCCCCTCTCAGTGTCTGGCCAGATGAAGCTGAATTGCTGAACTTAGGTTTTCAGCTTATGTGCTAACTGCAGTGAAATTGCAAAAACGAGGGTCTAGAGTTTTTAACTTCAGTTGTGGGAGGTGAGCTCCGCCTTCGCTGAGACTTACAAAGTCTAAAATTTTACAAACATAAAATAGATTTGAGTTGTCAAAAAAATGGCAAACATCCACTGCAATCTTTATGTCACAAAAGGAAGAAACAAAGATTTTTTAAAATCTATTATTCACTGAAAATTACTCACACACCAATCTTTCTGATATAAAATGTAAGCACTTTATCATTTTTCATTGTCAGGGAAACTACAGTGTAGCTGGTATCATATCCACTTTATAGATGAAGATTCTGAGACTCAAAGAAATTACGTCTGTCCAAAGTCACAAATCCCATATGTGATGTAGCTGGCATTTTTTCAAAATCATTGTTCAGTCCATTATAATGCTGGTCCCCTGAAACAGTAGATCTCTCAGGAAAACAATCCACTCTTTGAAATACTTATTTAATCTTCTGAAAGGCAAAAGACCAGGTGTAACAAACAGACAAACAAAATATGGGGTGGTGGAAAGCAGCATTCTAATAATGCATGTTTTCACCTTTGTTTTGGAGACATTAGTCACATATACCAAACAGTTTTCTTCAAAGAAGTCAATAGGGGGCGCCTGAGTGGTTCAGTAGGTTAAGTGCCCAACTTGATTTGGGCTCAGATCATGATCATTATCTCAGGGTTGTGAGATTGAGGCCCACGTTGAGCCTCAACCTTTGCCCTTCTCCCTTTGCCTTTCCCCCACTTGCTCACTCTCTCTCTCTCAAAAAAAAAAAAAAAAAAAAAAAAAGTCAGTAAACTGTGGTTGTAATGAAAGGAGAAGGAAGTTCAGTAACAACACCCAGATTTAACTATATTTCTTTCCTTATTATTGACTATAATGCTGATTTTTTTTTTATTTATATGCACTGAGAAGTGGTCTCTCCTTCTACAAGGGATTTTGTGGCAAAGATCTGAAAATGCTTTTCCCATTATTTCATTCTTCCCAAGCCACATCTCTTTTTTTGTTGTTGTTTATTTCCATATGAAGAAAAATACTCCCCTCTTAATAAAAATAGACAAAAATATAAAGCCATTGTATAGTTTTTCTCTAATATATAATGTATATCATTGGGCCTCCACCACATATGAAGAAAAGGTAGATGAAACAAATATTAGTTGCTCTAGCCAAAAATTTTAGAGTACTTTTGTACTGCTTTCTTTCTCTCACTTTCAATACTCAGTGCATTACAAATGTTGTCTCATCTGTCTTCAAAATATATCCAGATTTTGACCACTTGCCATTACCCCAGCTGCCACCAGTCTGGTTCAAGCCACCACCATCTCTTGCCTAAATTATTGTAAGAGGCTCCTACCTGACTTCTCCATTTCTGTCTTTGTCTCCCTGAAATAGCACTCTGAAATAGCAGCCAGAGTAATCCCATTAAACCATAAGAAATATTGTGCCAGTTCTCTGCTCAGAATCCTTCAATGGCTTTTCATCTCACTCACAATAAAAGACAAAATCCTTTCTCTGACCTACAAAGCCTTATTGCTTCAGATACCCTGTTATCTGTGACCTTTTCTTCTGGAGTTGTTCTCCTACCTCCAGCCATGTTGGCCACCATGTTCCAACCCAGCATACTCTGGGCTTTGGCACTTGCTTTTCCCTCTTTTCAGAATGTTCTTCTCTGATATGCTTACCTGGCTTCTTCATTTCTTTCAGTGGTTTGCTCAAAAGGCACTTTCTCTTGCAATCTCATTTGAAATTTCTGTTCATAGTAGACTTTCCAGATTAAGTAAATAAAAACAAGATGCACAGTTAAATTTTAATTTCAGGTGAACAAGCATAATGTTTTAGCATAAGTGTGCCCCGATATTGCATAAATATTGCACAAGACATGCTGATACTTTAAAAAAGTGTGTCGTCTATTGGAAACTCAAATTCAGTTGTCTTCTTGTATTTTATTTGGCACTACCCTCAAATTTAATGTTTCCCTTCCCTGCTTTGCATTTTCTTCTTAGTCTTTATTACTACCTAACACACTATATATTTCACATATTTGTTATCATTTGCCTCCCCTCTAGAATGGAAGTTATTTGAGAGCAGTATTTTAGCTGATTTCTTTACAACTTACCCCAGTGCCTAGAGCAGTGCTTGCTCATTGTAGACTTGACAAGTATTTATTGAATGAATGAATAATCAAATGATTATATAAACATATGAGATGTCCACTCTGGGCAAAGCACTAAATAAAGCATTTGAATTATATTACCCCATTTCATTCCTGCAACTGCCTTTTGAGATAGACATTATTATATTTCTATTCGTAGAGTTAGAATCCTGAGTTTCAGAGAGTTTCAACTTTTCCCTCCAATTTAAATGGAAAAGCTGAGACTTAAAATATATTATGCCTAATACTAGATTCCACGTTTTGTTTTTCCAATATGATGTGACAATTATTCCTTTTCCAAATACAGAATGAAACTGACCTAAATGTTCTATCTCTCTCCCTTTTTTTTTCCTTTTGGAGGTAGGTAATAAAAAAGTTCAGGATATTTTCTTAAATGGCTTATTGATATTTTGAGAAAATGATCTGGATTGATAAGAACATGATCATTATCTAATCCTTTTGCTTAGTTAATCTTGCTAATAAGAGTTCAAATAGCTTAACTTAAAAAAAAAAAGATTACAACTTACATTTTTAGAATGTATCCCAAACTAATTGAATGAGCTTACTAGCTTCCAGAAATAATATTAATAGGATTTGTATTTCTAAAGAAATCACTACTTGATTTATAATTTAATGGGAAAATTATAAGGAAATTCCTTATTTCTTATGTAGATTTCCAAATAAATTCAATTTCATCTGAAAGCTCCAAATTTCAAATTTAATGATCTAAAAAATTTTTTTTAATTTATGAATTGAACTGAAAAATAGAAGTAGAAATTTAAGGTAGGGCCATAGTTTTTAATATCATGCCGTAGCAATAGCAGCAAACACTGAATAATCTAAACATAAGTTCAAAAGCAAGGACATGATATCATAGTGTGGAAAGAGGGTGAGTTTGGGTCTACTGTAAGCAGCTATAATTTACCTGCATTATTGTCTAAACCAACTAAGGTGTCCATCATTTACTTACATTAACCTGAATGTCTAGGAGTGTTATACTTTTCCTGTATTGTGGTCTTGGGCAGCATTCTTCTTCTTCTTCTTTTATTTTAATTATTATTATTATTATTATTATTATTATTATTATTATTAAGCCCTAGAGAAGTAAAGGAGGGAGCCAGATATTATGTGAATTCAGCAGAATAGCAGGAAAAGACTTGCAAGTCAAATGGCCAATTTTAAGTGAGAGGCCTCAACATCTCATGTGTTATCAAGACTGCAGTTCACTGAACTCATTTTTATTGAGTATTCCCATGTATTGGTGCATATAGATATAGGTGCATATAGATGAAAGGTTTTACTGCAGTATTATCACATATGTGAAATAAGAGGGAGACAAAAGTCAGATCAACTCCTAATTTTGTGGTCATGTCCTTTCTAAAAATGTCAATATAGCTATAACTACTCTACCATCTATGCAACACATTTAGAAAACTTTCAGTGCTTCTTACCAGGTGTTATCTAAAACACACATATGCATCTACACACACGTATGTACGTTGCTTTATTTTTTTCTTGGTATTTAATTGAGCAGGTTAACATGTAACCTTGCTTGATTTATGAGTATTTGATGCACAACTGAGCAAAAACTAAAAAGACCATAAAAATATGAAATAAGGCACAAATTTTGTTGTGTTTCCTACTTAAAAAGCAAAAACAAAAAACAAGAGCTGTTGACTTAGCACGTCTGAATGAATACAAAGCAAACAGCCACAATCACAGCATTCCTAATCTCCACTGAAAGATATATGGGCAATTATAAGCTCTGTCCATGTGGTTCAGAGTATATTTCCTCCAAAGGAGGGAATTAAATAAGGGAAGGAAGTGGTTCTAGAGTCTATTAAAAAGAAAACAAACAAAAAAGGAAGAGCAAAATTTTCACTTTCAAAAATTTTGCTTCAACACACATTTTTTTCTTGTTTTTCTTAAGCCTAAAGAAAATGGTATCTCAGCCATTCAATTCATTAAATGTCTCTATATGGAGTTGCAAGGATAGATGATGCAAGAGTAGATACATTCGTCATAAGTGGTGAAGAAGCATTTCCTTGTTCCCTTGTCTTCTTTTCACAGTGCAGTTATTGATTTGGGAAATAAACAAGCAATCAATTTTTTAGATCAATGTTTTTATAAGGGTATATTTATGAAGTTGTGAGAAAGAAAAAAAACTGTCAATGTCAAACTTTACACAAGAATGACTATCTTAAGAAAAAAGGAAACTTGTTTTAGCTCCAATTTGTAAAGAACTTGGATGTCTTCACTTCCATTCTTATAACAGGAAATCCTGGAGAAACTGAAATCTCATGGTTTGTACTGGACCCATAGGACAGCTGAAGCCACAGAGGAAACCACTACCCTGAAATATGGAGGGATAGACTACCCAGAGAGATAAAGTAACAGATATCTGCCTAACTGGAGCAGAATTGCTGGAGCCATCAAAGTCACAGGATCATTTAAATGGTCATTTTGACCAGTTGCTAGGATCTGGATGTGAACGCGGGTGGCAGAGATAATTTTATGGCGGGGACAGTTTTAGAAGAACCTCCACACTTGTGTGGATTTTATTTCCAGATTCTCATAGTGAAAAACCAAGAAAGATTCCCTTGTGGCTCATGTACCATAGTGGGAAGTGTGATCTTTGTAAGATTTACTCACAGCCTTCTCCACCACAAAGGCTTACTCATTAGCTGCAAGACTTTGCCAGAACTGTATCTGTGCTGGAAGAAGGGACTTCCTCCCCATCCAGTCCCTATGGCTTTCCTGTATCATCGAACAGGGCAAACTAGTCAACTAGTGTCAGGGTTTCAGGAAAATATCATGGAAACACTAAAGCCAAGGAAAAGAGCGGGGAGCACGGGAAATGAACAAACAAAAACCTGTAACACCACAGATACATTTGTGAAAGTCATACATCAAGGCACGGCCACACTAAATAAATAAGATTTAATTGAAGGATTGTAGAATGCTCCTGATCTCCACACTTTACTACCACAGCAACCTGGCTCCTTTAACAGGAGATACAGCTGATAGAGTGGCAAAACACATGATCTCTCTGAGAAGGAGTACTTAGGGAAGTCCCAGGTGAAGAATAGGGATGAAAACAAGGAAATCAGAGGACTTTGAGGCATTCGTGACACACAGCAATAGCAGATTGGCCAATTTATAAACTTATAGCCAGATTAACAGAAATACATAAATCTTCACATTAAAGGGCTATTTAGTCCAGTTCCCTGGTTTAAAAAAAAAAAAAAAGTCCAAAAGGCAAAAAAGAACAGTCTTATAAGTCCCTGCCCCCTGTAGCTACAGGAAACATGCCTCAGAAGCAGACTTTGATATGACCATGTTAGAATAATCAGACTGGACATTTAAAAGAGCTATAAGTAATAAGCATTATAACGGAAAAAGTAGAAAATATGCAAGAATAGATCAAAAATATGAGAAAATGAAAGGAATCAAAAGGAAATTAAAAATCAAAAACACTAACAGAAAGGAAGAATGCATTCAATGTGTTTATCAGTAGACTCAGCATGATCTGGAAAAAGCAGTGAACTAGAAGATAGGTCAATAAAACCTTCCCAAACTCAAGTGAAGAAAAAGAAAATCAAGGAAAAGAAAAAAGAAAGAAAAATGCATACAAGTTAAATTCCATTCAAATTGCAGACAACCAGAGAAAATCTTTAAAGAAACCAGGAGTGGCTGGGTGGGTGTGTGGAACACCTTATTTACAGGGGAACAAGAACAAAAATTTAGACATTATGAAAATAAAGGAAAAAAAATGATCTACTTTCATTGTGGAAAGAAGAAAACCAACAAAATAGAATTCTATATCCAGCAAAATTATCTTCCAGAAGTGAAGAGAAATGAAGACTCTCAGACAAATGTAAACTGGGGGCATTTATTGCCAGCAAAACTTACCTGCAATAAATGTTAAAAGAAGTTCCTCAGGCAAAGGAAAATTATACACGCTGGACACTCAGACCTACATAAACAAAGGGAGACTGTTGGAGAAAGAATAAATGAAAGTAAAATAAAATATTTACTTCTGGGGCACCTGAGTGACTCAGTCAATTAAGCGTCCTCCTTCAGCTCAGGTCATGTTCTCAGGGTCCTGGGATCGAGCCCCCCATCAAGCTCCCTGCTCAGCGGGGAGTCTGCTTCCCCCTCTCCCTCTGCCCCTCACCTCTACTTGTGCTCACTGTCTCTCTGTCTTGCTCTGCTCTCTCTCAAATAAATAAATAAAATCTTTTAAAAAATATACTTTTTTTCTCTTCTTAATGGATCTAAAATATAATTGTTTAAAAATATGAAAGTAACAATGGGATTATAGTATATTCATAAGTTAAATAAATGGTAGCAAAATCAGTGGACAGATAGGAGAAATGAGAAGGCTCTGTTAGTGTGGTGGTATTTGAAGTTAGATTAGTTAAAAATGTATTTGGTAACTCTAATGAAATCAACAAAAATTTTGAATAAAGAAGTATAATTGATATGCTAAGAAAGGAGATAAAATGGAGTCATATAAGATTCTCAAAGCAGAAAAAAAAAGGAGAAAAAGAAAGAAGTAACACATTTAGGAAACACTAGTTACAAATACGGTAGATATTGATTCCACTATAGTGATAATCACTTTAAATGTGAACAGTTCAAGTGCTTGAACTGAAAGTCAGAGCTTGTCAGAATAGATTTTTTTAAATGTCCCAAACCTATGTGGTCTATAAAACATGTGCTTTAAATATGACGACTAAGATTAGTCAAAGGTACAAAAATACATTAACATATACCATGTTAACATAACATAATTTTTTTTTATTTCAAGTTTTTATTTTAATTTGTTAACATACAGTGTTATTTTAGTTTCAGGTGTGCGGTACAGTAATTCAACACTTCCACACATCACCCCGTACTTTAAAAAGTTCAAGTAGGTGTATTAACCTCAGGCAAAGCAGGCTTCAGAACAAGGAAAGCTATTAGGGATTAAAAAAAAAAAAAGCATCATGATATTATAAAGGTGTCAGTTTTTAGTGCAGGGAAACCATTCTGTAATGATATTGTAATGGTGGATAGAAGATGCTATACATTTGTCAAAACTCATAGAAATTTACAGCATAAAGATCAAACCTTAATGAAAGCAAATTAAAAAAAAATCATTTAGGATACAGGCAATCCCAGACTATGCAGACTATTACAACTGATTCTAAGTGTATTACAATGTATAAAACAATCTCCGTGAAGTGGGTGTGGGAAAAGGTGCTGACCTAAGTAACTTTGGAAATGAATGAAGTCTGTGAAAGTCATGCTTATAGGAACTCTACATAAGCATTGTAACTCTAGTTGATCATTCTTCCCCCTTGGGGGTACCATTAACAGTTCTGAAACCATTGCTCGTCTAGTGGAACAGAACGATTAGCTGTGACATGGTGCCAGCCGATTTCTCACTGTTGGAGTGGGAGGTTACAGACACGCCAGGGGAAAGGCTAAAATGACCTTGTTTTAAATTAGAGTTAGAAAATCTATGGGTTCATTTTTAGCTTACTATAGATTTTAATGGTGCCATACAGAGATGTTTATGGATCTGTGTATACTCCTGGGTTAGTACATGCACATACATTTTCCTCCTATGTTTTCTGAAACTGGAAAATATCCCTCACCCCCACCCCCACCCCCAACGACTGAAGCATGGCCTCTCTACCAATAGTCAGTGAATTAGAAGATTCTCTGGCTTTGCCATAGGCACTGTTCCTGACTCTGTGTGTCTACTGCATGCAATTTCTTCTGGTCTTGTTCAGATACTTTCCTTTGGTTTGAGTAAAATCCCCACATGTGTTCTGATCAGTTCCTGCTAAATTCTTGAGAGGGACCCTCTGTGACCTCTGGAGTTCTTGGTCTTTGTAAGCTCTTCTCTCTTATTCTCTGTTCTGTGCACACCCTACTTGTCCTGGCCTGCTAAGTCTCTCAGTTGTCCTCAAATCACAGAATCTTCTGGGCTTTGACTGAGTTTCCTCGTACCGCACCATGGCCTAGAAACTGTCTCCAGGCATTAAATAGGGACAATCTTAGGGCTCACCTCATTTGTTTTCTCTCTTGCAGGGGTCACAGTCTTTCATTGCTTGCTGCCATGTGCCAAGAAAAAATATTTTTCAATTAGTTTTATTGCTGAGGATTGCCTGACATCTAAAATGATTTTAATTCACATGCTTTTTTTTTTCTAAATAGTAAGCATAATGCCCTACATTAATGCGTTAATTTGTTCATAGGGAACCAGGTACAGAATAAACAAAAACATAAAAAATGAAAAGCACCCTTTCTTGCAGTCCGTTTCTTTGTTTTGGTCCTTCTGTGTTTCACCTACCCTGTGCTATCAGCAAGACTATGAAATAGGATGCATTTTGTTAGGATAAGTAACTAATTTAATAGGGTCCAACATATGAAAGAATCCTGTCATATGAAAGAATCAGCAAAAGTAAAATGTCCACTGACCTTTCTGTGCCTTCAAACTTTCTGTCCTAACATGGCTCAGGACTAAATATTGGGGCACATATGATGTCATAGGTTGTAAGGAGGAGGCACTCTGATATCTTTGTTAAATGAATTTAACAGTACTGCCCAATAATACCAGTGTTCCATTTGAACAAGTTAGGGGTGGGGAGCAGTGAACAGCTGTGCTCCAGGCCCCTTACCTCTCTGATGCCAGCCCTTCTTGAGAATCTTCAGGAGACTTTGATTTGGAGACCTTATGAAGCTGTTGATAAAAGTTTCTAATGATCCTTCCTATTTCATTGGTGTTGGTTGTGACCTCTCCCTTTTCATTCATAATTTTATTTATTTGGGTCCTTTCTCTATTCTTTTGGATAACTCTTGCCAGTGGCTTATCTATTTTGTTTATTCTTTCAAAGAACCAGCTTCTAGTTCTGTTGATCTGCTCTACTGTGCCCCTGGTTTCTAATTCATTGATCTCTGCTCTACTCTTGATCAACTGCTTTGGATCATGTCTCCTAAACGCAGGTTTGAAGCAAACCTACCAGTCTATCTTCTATGGATTAGGGCTCCCTGTTTCACAGTAAGAGGCAATGACCTCTTACAGAGGAGTTCCTTAACTCCTTTTGTGCAATAGTGAGTATAACACTTTTCTCCTTGCTCTTTTCCTCCCTCTAGACATTTTATGAAGTAATTTGCTTAAGGGCCCTGAATAGTTGGGAGCTGAGGCAAGAGCTGAACTCAGCCCCAATTCCAGTTTCCAGGCTTTGTCTTTGACAGTTTCTGACAGCTCATAAATGGGTTTGGTGTTAAGATTCTCCTTAGAGGCTTTTTTTTTTTTTTTTAAAGGAGCAAGTGTGGATGTTTGATGAATTCTTATTACTGTGGCTTCCTTTTTCCCCGACGTGTTGTACAGCCATGCAGTCAACAGTAAAATGTATAAGTGCACATAAATGATCCCTGCATTGTGAAAATTGCAGCAGAAGACAAGCAATTATGTGGGGGAGTACATTAGCTAATACTGTTTTGCTTCCTTTCAGAGCCTCGGCTTTATTCTGAGTGTTGAACTCAATTTCCATATTACTCAGAAGACATTGATCATTACTAGCCTAAGTAAATATTCGTTTTGATTGTCTCAGCAGGCAATCTCAGTGGTCATATTTTAACTCCTCGTGCAGGCAAAAGGAAACCTTTGATGGATATTTTGGCTGGTCTCTGCCATTACAAAATATACCCAAGCAGGTGTAGAATAATAATAGCACTTGAGAAAAGACCTTGTAAAGACTAAATTGCATCACAGAAATAATGGACCGGCTTTATCGCATGTGACCATCAAAAGAGCACATGGAAGTACAATTGTTATACCCTCATTAGGGGTGCGTAAACTAAAGCACAGAGAACCTTTCCACTTCCCCATGGCTAATAAGTTCAGATGCAACTTAATTTCAGGAACCTGATGTGCTTATGCAATGATGATCCTTATGCAGTGAATTAAGTATTATTCATTCATTCTCTGCCCCTCTCTGTCCTTCTCCCTCTCCCTGCCATTCTCTTTCCCTCTCATTCTGTCTGTCATTGTTTTCCCTATCTCTCTCACTCTCTCTTGCTTGTGCTTTTTCTCTTGCTCTGATCCAGAAAATAAAGAAGAAGCCACAGAGTACAAAACAACAAAAAGCTCCTTAACAATGCCCTTCATTTTGGGGCACCTGGCTGGCTCAGTCGGTAAAGTGTCTGCCTTCAGCTCAGGTCATGGTCTCAGGGTCCTGGGATCGAACCCCACTTTAGGCTTCCTGTTTCTCTCTCTCCCTCTGCCCATGTCCATGCTCTCTCTCGCTCTTTCTTTCAAATACATAAATAAAATATTTAACAACAACAAAAAACCGATGCCCTTCATTTTTAATATTTTGAGGACTCTCCATACTATTTTCCATAGTGTCTGAACCATTTTACATTCTATTCACTATAGTCAAGATATGGAAACAACATGAGGCGCCTGGGTGGCTCAGTCATTAAGCGTCTGCCTTTGGCTTAGGTCATGATCCCAGGGTCCTGAGATTGAGCCCCACATCGAGCTCGCTGCTTGGTGGGAAGCCTGCTTCTCCCTCTCCCACTCCCCTTGCTTGTGTTCCCTCTCTCGCTGTCTCTGTCAAATAAATAAATAAAATCTTAAAAAAAAAAAGATATGGAAACAACCTAAATGTCCTTCAACCAACGAATGAGTTAAAAAAAATGTAGTATGTACATCCAATGGAATATTACTCAGCCTTGAAAAGAAGGAAATCCTGTCATATGCAATTGCCTGGGTGAACCTTGAGGACTTTATGCTAAGTGGAGAAAGCCAGTCCCAGAAGGACAAATACTACATGACTCCACTTATGTGAGACACCTGAAGTAGTCAAACTAAGAGAAGCGAAGAGTAGAATGGTGGTTGCCAGGGCTTGGGGGATGAGTGACAAATGGAGAGACATTGTGCCATGGGTATAAATTTTCGGTTCTACAAGATGAATAAATCCTAGAGATCTGCCCTACAAACTACAAATTGTAGTAGACAATATTGTACTGCACACTTAATAATGTAAGAGGCTAGATCAAATGTTAAATGTCTTTGCCACAATAAAAAATTACCCTTTCAAACCTGCTTCACATAATTTTCAGCCTTGGTACTGCTCACATCCACCTATCTAGTCAAACCCCACTTCACAATCTCATGAGAATACCCCAATGTTCTCCGCTGGAGAACAATTTCTGAATGTTATTCCCTGCCTTGAAAATACCTAATCTTTAATTGTACCCATGTCAAAAGCCTCTGCTCTGTGCTTCCATCACACTTCGGTCATGAATATTTTGCTAATTGTTGTACTAAGACATGCTGGATCTTCTAATAACTCTGAGCTTTTTAAGACACCACAAAATCTTTTCATCTTTTTATCTTCCCCCCTCCAGCATCTGATCTATTTATTAAGCATCTGCTGCATTCAAGAGATGGATTCCCCACCCAAGAACTCCTACAGGCAAGTTTAAAATAGTCCTTGAACTTGGGGTTACTATAGAATTTCCCAAAATAGAGATATTTAGAATAAAAATGACATATACATCAATCACTCCACATACGCATACAAAATTAGATCAATAGTATTATTATCTCATTTTCCAGATGGAGGAAATCAGCCTATAGAGAAATAATCTGGGTTGCACTCTTCGCACAATCTGTACATAGTAAAAACAGACTGGGTGCACTGATTCAGAACACAATGCATACTCACACGTGTACACTTTTCATCTTTAAGCATAATTATTTTCCACGCACTGTTTTAATTATACGGAACTTATTAGAGCAGAGACAGTGCCATTCACTTTCTTCTTCTTGATTATTCCCAACAACTGTTAAGACTTTTATGAATTAACACCAGAGGAGTGAAGTAACTAGCCCAAAACCATATACTCCTAGTAACTAGTTGTGGAGCCATAATTTGAATTTTGCCCTCTCTGGGTGCAGAGCCTAGGCTTTTTGCACATGTGAAATCCTCAGTGGGAAGCATATTATTATCCAAAGCAGCATGATTAATAGAAATATGAATATAATACAGTACTTATGCTTGCAGAACTCACGGTGTAGTATGTCTTTATACAATCACATTTATTGCAAGTATGATGAATGTGTGTGTGTCTGGTATGTGCACGATTATTTTGAGTGTTAATTATTTTCTCTCACATGGGAGATTGATGCCTCTAATTTGCTCATGCTGAAGGGACAGCAAATTGTTACCTCTGTATTTGCAAATGCTTTCTTTTTTTTATTCTTTGCCCTGTCCTGTTTCCAGACGTTTTCCTGATTTCTATCAGAATCAGTGTCCTTTGATGAAACATTATTCTCTTGGTGATTCTGCTCTATGAGTTATTATTCCTAGCGACCATCCAAACAATTTTACCAAGTGTTGCATTTTGCCTAAATTGATACTAAAGCCGTTTAGCATAAGCTAATTAAAATTTGGATGCCCTTCATGAGCATGCCACATGACTGATGGCAATGAGCTCCATCACCATTAGAGAGTACATCACTTCTGGAGATGTGCTTTACAAAGCATTCTGGAGCTATTTATTATGTTTGCATGAGCATGTAGGCTAATACATTTATTCTGTTTAAGAATAGTGATTTTAACAATATTAGAGTAACAGGATTTGAGCTCCTTTTTGTGTCCCTCTGTAACATTAGACCTCCTCCTTTAGGATCCTTATCTTCTTGTTCTCACAGAGTATAGAAGACGGGAACCATTTCCTGGGAATAAGATAACATATGTTAAACCAAAGTCAATAGGTCTGCAAGACCAAATGCAGTTTTGGGGTCAATTTCAAATTAAGTTTTCATTTTGAAGGAAGAAGATTGTATTCATTGTAGTAAACTCTGTTAAAGATACCACATGTCTCTCAAATGATATGTTGTTGGCTAGTGATTTTGCCTGGGGCTATTGACTGGAGAAAAGACTCTTGAGTCTGAATTAGAATATTCTTCTTCAGATAATGATAGTTTTCCATTTTCTCACTTCTCTGCAAGTGTATGATTGAAAAAATCATGAAAATGAAAGAGAAACTTGGTTTTTGGTTTTGTGTCATGAATACTCTCTGAAGTAACGAGTTGACTCTTCCTAGAACAATTTAATAATCTGTTGCTTTAGAAGACCCTGTCATAAAATTAGGAAAAAAAAAAAAAAGGTGGGCTATGGAGTCAAACCTGGCTTCAGTTTACTTATGCATAAAATGGAAACAATAATAATATCAACTCCTAGGAATATTTTGAGGATTCTACAAGATAATGCATATAAAGGTCTTAGCATAGTTCTTGGAACTTAGTGTCAAGTAAACACAAAGGACGATGTTGAAGATGAGAGGGGAGATGAGCAAAATGTATGACATATTTCCTATAGCTTGTGCCAACATGCTACTTAGTAGGGCCAAGGACAGGCTAGACTAGTGCTCACTCATGCTCTGCCTGCTTTGTGCACAGTTGCAAAGGTCTGAGCCTTTTTTTAGGTTTCTGCAAAGCCTTTGGAAATAAAATCATCTCCTTAACTCTTACTCTAAAAGGTTCCTTTGTCTCCTCCCCAAATCACCATTGCCTGAAGAATAGATAAGGTGGTTGAGAATCTGCCTATCAAACCTGCAATGACTAATTGAATTAGTTTGCAGTGGTTGGGGTCGGAGGCGTGGAGGGGGAGGGGAGCAAAGTGCTCAACCGCACAGGCCCAGCAAAGTTCCGGAATGTCTCCCCCATGGTCTGGTACCATTAAAGCACCGAGCAGTCACAATCCAATGTGGTTGGTTTTTCTATCTGTTCACTTACTTATCCTTCCTTCACTATTCCGTAGCATAAGCACTGCAATGCACAGTTAACCACTCCCCAAGATTTCTTTCCCACATGGTTGCCCTCTGTTCTCCAGTGAAATCTCCTAACTAGCCAATTGTACATTCACGTACATTTCCATAGTTCTTAGCATTTCATGGAGAGCCACCCAACACTCCTACTACCAGGAATCACATGTAGGTAACTAGAACCTTTATTGAGGAAAAGCACACCGAGCACCATGAAGAAGCAACATCCATTGGATACAATGGCAACCTTTAAGCATGGCCCTGCTCAGTGTATAAGAATGAGAAAGAACAAGGATTAATAAAGCTACATGTAGTTTTCAGAATGATACAGTATTGCATGTCATGCTTATAATGCATACAGGAAGCCAGGTCATCTGGTCTATTTTACTTTGAACCCTGTGCTACAAATATGCCCCTTGTTTTATATTGCCGCTGCTTTGTGGGGACTCTCATTTGCTCCTGGTTCATGGGTGCAAGCAACAGAAAGCAATATTGTCCACATTAAGAAAAAAAAAAAAAAGAATTTAGACAAATGGTGTCTGTTGGTCCAAACTGTTAAGATGCTGCAAGCCTGGGTAAGTTAGAGGGCAGAACAATGAGCTTCCAAAAGTACTCTCCAGCTGCAGGCACCACCACCAACGATATATTCCTACCACATTGCTTCCATGACTCCCCAGTTCAGAGTGGATCTTAATTGCTCCTTTAACACTATGTGCCTTGCTCATTTCAGATTCAGACTCCAGGTGGGAGAATCTCAATGGCTAAGCTTATGTTAAAATTGAGCTCTGACTGCAGTGGGATAAAAAGGAGAAAGATTGTTTTTCCCCTTTTCAGATTCTAGATCAGGAAGGATGTACTTCGTCTTTGGAATATTCTCTTTCATAGAATATTTCACAGAAAGGGAATTTCTCTAAAATGAGAGTGGGAGGGAATTTTGGATACTGGACAACGTAAATAGATAAGAATATCTACTTTCAATGCCTCTTGAGTCATTCTGATTTCTCTCTCTCCTCAATGAATTCTCCATGCTGTAGTCAGACTGAGTTCTATACAATGCATATAAGGCCTGAATTGTACCCATTGAGGTTACACACCCTTTATGTTGGCTTGCAAAATCTTTTCGCATGTGACCCTGATAAATGGTTCCTACCTAATTTACTACTACACCAGGCTCTAAAGGACACCCTCCAAGGCTTAATTAAAATATTTACTCCTTCTTGAACATGCTGATGAGTTCACAATCTCTGTGTGTTGTGCTGTTGTTTCCCTGATGAACAGAAGTTTAAACTATTTGTTCAAGATCTAGCTCAGAGATTTCTTCCTGTATCACCTCATTTTTTGACTTACAGAGATAAAAACTGGTGTTCTCTCCTTAGGAGTTTGGAAGGAATATAGATAGGTAGCTATAATAACCCTTAGACAAGTGAACAGGAAAAAAAAATGTGTCAACATGTGGAATCTTACCACTAGGCTTTACTAACTTGAAGACAGACACTGTATCGTAATCATTTTTTTTTTTTTTTTGCCCATTAAAAAGATGGATAGTTGAAACAAAATCATGAGGCCAGTAAGGTGTTATATGAGCCTCTTACACAAATGAATTATGTGACAACTTTTTTGAATTCTGGCAAAAAAAAAAAGTAGTAAATGGATTCGTACATGTTAGAGGCAAAAAAAGAATAATTTAGGAACCTGTTAAGTAGTCCAGGTGATAGATAATGACTGCAGCATTGGGATAAAAAAGAAGGGAGAGTTTACAGAGAGATTCATTTGAGAAAATTAAAGAACTGGGGTTTAAATGCAGGTTCCAGCATGTTTATGTTAAAAAATCATTTGAATGAACCTTTCAAAGTTTTGCTTGTATGGGACCTTTTAACTGAAATTCCTCACCTCTTTCCCAAATTGATCATTCAGGCGAGTTGTGTCAGAAAAAGGCAGAACGTGGTGGAAACACCAACATCTGTTTCTGACAATTTACAGCTAACCCTCACCCACACAGGAATAGGTTTAAAGACCTTTGGATGATCCCCACCGGTGGGCATTGGCATGGGAATATCAGTTTTCAAAACCACTTGAAAATAATTCTAAGTGGGGGTTTTGTGCATCTTCGAAGATTCATCTGGTGATAATTGCAGTGAACGAGAGTTATACCTTGGAAGATAAGATCCTATCATCAGTGTGGTGATTGACAGGAAATTATAGTGGTGTTGATGACAGATCTATAATTACATTACAAATATTTATCTCTAGAAAATCCTCCCTGAATTGCTTCTCATATGGTATGACTTCTCTTCCCCTTCTTCCTTTGCTGAGATCTATTGCAATTGACATCAGATTTACAGCCTAAAAAAAAAAAAACCAAACAAACAAACAAACAAAAAAACCTAATACGATTAAAACTTGGATAATAAGTGATCACCTGATCTGAAAGCAGATCTTCCTGGTTTTATAAAGTTTGCCTCCAAGAAAAGTAGCAAATGCAGATAGAAATATCATCTTGCTGAAATCCACACCTACTGGAAAGGAATTGCTCAGAAAGTTCTCCAGTGGAAACTCTTAGCTGACCACACGTCTGTTGACAATTTTCACAGTGGAGCTTTATTTCAGCTCCCAGTGCCCCGTACTGGGGACCAGGGGAAATACTGAGGACACAGTGATACACTGAAGCTAATTTTCAAGCTCCATCAATTCTAGGAAAACGATCTACCAGATTCTATCGAATAATCTCTTGAATCTATCCTTCTTTTGGTATCTAATTGTTTCTCTTTAACCAGGTCCTTGACTTTGTTCATTTGGATTATTGCAACAGCTCTTTGACTGGCCTTTATGCCTCCAGCTGACAGATTTTGCTGCTATAGTTAGATCCAATCATGGGCATTTGGGCATAAATGTCTATGTTTAGGAGATAAGATAGCTTTTCATTGCCTACTACATGAAATCCAAACTCCCCACTCTGGCCTCTATCACAGATGTAATGAGAATCCACTGTGTGTCAATTGTGTAGCTAATGGAAAGTATGACTACCATACTTTCAATCCCAGGATGCAGGAAAAATGCTTAGAGTTTACGCTTACCACCTCATATTACATCCTCACAATAATATTACATCTGGGTGCAGTTATGCTACTGTTACAGATCAGAAAACTGAGGCATACAAAAAGGCATCCCTAATCACACTGCTCACAATCGCCATTCAAACGCATTTCTGCAGATTGCTCATCCAGTTGCCCTTTGCCTGAGACATTAGTACTTAGTGAAGAGAAACTGAAGATCAGGGAGGTTTTGTTGTTGTCTGTTTGTGGTTAATGGCTAGTTAAGATACAAATCCTGTTTTGTTTCTTTGAAAGAGATCGGAGCAAAATGAAAACCAAATAAATAGCTATCCCTCTGTAGCATTTATGGTCTTGAGTATAACCAGGTAGAGCGACAGGAAGTAAGTTACTAATGACAAGTAATAGAGGCTGTGTTTGCAGCTGGGTACATTATGTTTTGGCAAAATATCTTCTCAACCATTTTGCTTGGTTATTGTCATTTCTTCCAAGAAATCAATGTTATTGGAGACAGATGACAGCAGTGACCTGGCAGGTAATGATTGCACTCTGAATGGCAAGCTCTTTCCGTAGATGTGCTTTTAAAAACTGCAATTTCCTCTCCAAGAGCAAAGGTCATGCAATTCTCCGAATTGCCAGGCAAAAGTCAGGGCACATTGACTGTTGCGACCCCTCCTACCCACTTGGAAAAATTAGAAGGTTGTTGGAGACAGGTGTCATTGGAGGTTTACTGATTACTTTGCTAGAAGAAGTCTCTTTAAATTAGAAACTAATGTGATTCCTTCAGCAGTGTTATTTAGAGCTAGCTGCAGGTGGAGGAAGATGGGCCACAAAAGGAATTTGATTTCTCTTGTCATTAATTTTTAATCTGCTTTAGAGCCACCTTTAATTTCTTTTTGTAGTTTTCATAATTTCCCTTTGTGTGTGAGGTAACACTGCTCCTTGATTATGAGTCCAAGGATAAAAATGATTATATATTTCAGATGTATCCATCCCGGCATGCTTTGTGCAGACTTCCTGTGAGTCTGCAAGGGAAGAGACTTCTGTGTTCTGTGCCTACTAACCTGAAAATGCAGAGTTGTTAAAGCCTGGCAATAAAAATCCAACTTAAGGGGAATTACTTTCCTCTGGATTGTTCCCTTAAGATATAACTTTGGGAATAAATGGATCCGACTCGGAAAAATCTGCATGCCATGGTCTAGATAGTCTGCCAACATTAGTTACGACTGCAGTGGCCTCTTCCACATTTCTTACATTACTTCCCGCCTTCCTTGTCTTTCGCAATAACTATGAAGATAGCTTCCAAACTGTCTCCACACCTCCCCTGGAGTGGTGCTTCTAAAAACACAAATTGGATCATGCCAGTCCTTGCCTGAAAGCCTATCAGAATTTCTGTGTGGTTGCAGGCTGGCATTTGGCATTTTTAAGAGTGGCAGCCAGAGGCCGTTAACATCTGGTGCTGGGCCATCTCTCTCGTTTTGTCTCTTGACATCATGTCTTGCTTTATAGCCAGTATGTATCTTCTGGCCCTTTCCAGGGCACAACATTATCTTTTGCCAATTTTAGTTTTCTTGGTGCCTAGCTCTTTTCTTAGATGAGAGAAAAACCTGAATAAGTCAGTGTAAGGAAAAGGAGGTTCTCATCAGAAAGACACTAGAGCTTCCGACTGAATTGAAGGTTCAAGANGGTGGGCATTGGCATGGGAATATCAGTTTTCAAAACCACTTGAAAATAATTCTAAGTGGGGGTTTTGTGCATCTTCGAAGATTCATCTGGTGATAATTGCAGTGAACGAGAGTTATACCTTGGAAGATAAGATCCTATCATCAGTGTGGTGATTGACAGGAAATTATAGTGGTGTTGATGACAGATCTATAATTACATTACAAATATTTATCTCTAGAAAATCCTCCCTGAATTGCTTCTCATATGGTATGACTTCTCTTCCCCTTCTTCCTTTGCTGAGATCTATTGCAATTGACATCAGATTTACAGCCTAAAAAAAAAAAAACCAAACAAACAAACAAACAAAAAAACCTAATACGATTAAAACTTGGATAATAAGTGATCACCTGATCTGAAAGCAGATCTTCCTGGTTTTATAAAGTTTGCCTCCAAGAAAAGTAGCAAATGCAGATAGAAATATCATCTTGCTGAAATCCACACCTACTGGAAAGGAATTGCTCAGAAAGTTCTCCAGTGGAAACGCTTAGCTGACCACACCTCTGTTGACAATTTTCACAGTGGAGCTTTATTTCAGCTCCCAGTGCCCCGTACTGGGGACCAGGGGAAATACTGAGGACACAGTGATACACTGAAGCTAATTTTCAAGCTCCATCAATTCTAGGAAAACGATCTACCAGATTCTATCGAATAATCTCTTGAATCTATCCTTCTTTTGGTATCTAATTGTTTCTCTTTAACCAGGTCCTTGACTTTGTTCATTTGGATTATTGCAACAGCTCTTTGACTGGCCTTTATGCCTCCAGCTGACAGATTTTGCTGCTATAGTTAGATCCAATCATGGGCATTTGGGCATAAATGTCTATGTTTAGGAGATAAGATAGCTTTTCATTGCCTACTACATGAAATCCAAACTCCCCACTCTGGCCTCTATCACAGATGTAATGAGAATCCACTGTGTGTCAATTGTGTAGCTAATGGAAAGTATGACTACCATACTTTCAATCCCAGGATGCAGGAAAAATGCTTAGAGTTTACCCTTACCACCTCATATTACATCCTCACAATAATATTACATCTGGGTGCAGTTATGCTACTGTTACAGATCAGAAAACTGAGGCATACAAAAAGGCATCCCTAATCACACTGCTCACAATCGCCATTCAAACGCATTTCTGCAGATTGCTCATCCAGTTGCCCTTTGCCTGAGACATTAGTACTTAGTGAAGAGAAACTGAAGATCAGGGAGGTTTTGTTGTTGTCTGTTTGTGGTTAATGGCTATTTAAGATACAAATCCTGTTTTGTTTCTTTGAAAGAGATCGGAGCAAAATGAAAGCCAAATAAATAGCTATCCCTCTGTAGCATTTATGGTCTTGAGTATAACCAGGTAGAGCGACAGGAAGTAAGTTACTAATGACAAGTAATAGAGGCTGTGTTTGCAGCTGGGTACATTATGTTTTGGCAAAATATCTTCTCAACCATTTTGCTTGGTTATTGTCATTTCTTCCAAGAAATCAATGTTATTGGAGACAGATGACAGCAGTGACCTGGCAGGTATGATTGCACTCTGAATAGCAAGCTCTTTCCGTAGATGTGCTTTTAAAAACTGCAATTTCCTCTCCAAGAGCAAAGGTCATGCAATTCTCCGAATTGCCAGGCAAAAGTCAGGGCACATTGACTGTTGCGACCCCTCCTACCCACTTGGAAAAATTAGAAGGTTGTTGGAGACAGGTGTCATTGGAGGTTTACTGATTACTTTGCTAGAAGAAGTCTCTTTAAATTAGAAACTAATGTGATTCCTTCAGCAGTGTTATTTAGAGCTAGCTGCAGGTGGAGGAAGATGGGCCACAAAAGGAATTTGATTTCTCTTGTCATTAATTTTTAATCTGCTTTAGAGCCACCTTTAATTTCTTTTTGTAGTTTTCATAATTTTCCTTTGTGTGTGAGGTAACATTGCTCCTTGATTATGAGTCCAAGGATAAAAATGATTATATATTTCAGATGTATCCATCCCGGCATGCTTTGTGCAGACTTCCTGTGAGTCTGCAAGGGAAGAGACTTCTGTGTTCTGTGCCTACTAACCTGAAAATGCAGAGTTGTTAAAGCCTGGCAATAAAAATCCAACTTAAGGGGAATTACTTTCCTCTGGATTGTTCCCTTAAGATATAACTTTGGGAATAAATGGATCCGACTCGGAAAAATCTGCATGCCATGGTCTAGATAGTCTGCCAACATTAGTTACGACTGCAGTGGCCTCTTCCACATTTCTTACATTACTTCCCGCCTTCCTTGTCTTTCGCAATAACTATGAAGATAGCTTCCAAACTGTCTCCACACCTCCCCTGGAGTGGTGCTTCTAAAAACACAAATTGGATCATGCCAGTCCTTGCCTGAAAGCCTATCAGAATTTCTGTGTGGTTGCAGGCTGCATTTGGCATTTTTAAGAGTGGCAGCCAGAGGCCGTTAACATCTGGTGCTGGGCCATCNCTAAAAACACAAATTGGATCATGCCAGTCCTTGCCTGAAAGCCTATCAGAATTTCTGTGTGGTTGCAGGCTGTATTTGGCATTTTTAAGAGTGGCAGCCAGAGGCCGTTAACATCTGGTGCTGGGCCATCTCTCTCGTTTTGTCTCTTGACATTGTCTTGCTTTATAGCCAGTATGTATCTTCTGGCCCTTTCCAGGGCACAACATTATCTTTTGCCAATTTTAGTTTTCTTGGTGCCTAGCTCTTTTCTTAGATGAGAGAAAAACCTGAATAAGTCAGTGTAAGGAAAAGGAGGTTCTCATCAGAAAGACACTAGAGCTTCCGACTGAATTGAAGGTTCAAGAAGCAAACCATGCAAAGGGCAAAAGCACTGCTTTATCCAGAGAAGAGAATCCTGCCAGATCTCTTTCTGGCAGGAGTCTCTGCCTCCCACTGTCTGCTGGCAGCACCCTCTCTCACTGAACACTGGCTTCTCCCCTGCGGTGTATTGAGCAGCAGAGCTGCCAACACATGCGGAACATCACGGTCTTACGCTTCTGTCACTAGAAATGGTGACTCTCTTTTACAGTTTTATTTTTAAAACCCCAGAAAGTACTTGAGTTGACCCATTTGGATCAGTAGTCTATTAACTTCTGGATTAATTATTTGTAGAGGTGAGGACAGCAAGGTCTTATTAAAATAGGGGCAATTTTGCTGCAAACTTTTGGTTGAACCGAGAGAGGAACAGTTTACCAAAATCAAGAGGGAGTTAGCAGTGAGGGGGGAGAGAAGGGTTTATACTCCAAAGAGAGACATCCTCTTAACCCTTCAGGCTAACCTAGATATCTCCTCTTGGACACACTGATCATTCTCTGTTTTGTGACTGCTCCGCAATTCTGGTTTCCTTTGAGAATGAAGGCATAAAAAGTTACTGGATTACAGTATTAATTTTTTAAATTCTTATATATATGTTATATATATATACATAGAAATATTATTGAAAATATTCTGTGAACAAGAATGAGGGATGGTGGTCTGGGAGGAGGAAAACACCCGCCTTATAGCAGTGTAAGTGGGGGAAGTTTAATTTTTGTATGTTTTGAAATGAGTTGAAATATGCAAAGTTTAGCTATTATTATATTTTTACTTTTACCTTTCCTTATTTTACTTAGTGCCACAACTTAGACATTCTATTCTATTAAAAATATTTGGTGAATAAGTTTTATTGGCTATTTAATATCACATCATATAGTATGGTTAAAGGTTCCCCTGTTGTTGGAAATTCATTTATACTTAATTGCATTTTTTAAATATCAAGTAAACATTTTTGGGGTCAAGGAATTACAATATTAAGGGTTTTTCCCCTCAACATAAGTTTCTAGAGCTAGAATTACATTCAAAATATATGAATGTCCTTAATTAATATTGACAACTTCTTTCCTAATGAACAATCTTGGTCATAAGGTATAAATGTATTTCTTTTGCCATAGACTTGCTGGAGTTTTGTATTATTGTTTAAAGCAATGATTTGATAACAGAAAAATGAGTATTGTATTATTTAACTTCCTTTATCCTCTTAGAAGGTTTTCCATACATTTCTGCAGCACTTATTTCTTATCCCCTGAATAGTACATGTCAGTTACCACTTCAGATACATTTCAGCAGATTGTTTGTGGAAGTCATTAACACAAACAGTAAGAATAGTAATTGTATCTGGAATTACAGCTTTACGCATTATTAATAGCTTTAGTGACTAAAGTTTCTTCTTTATTTTTTATTTTCATTAAAGTTTCTTTTTTGTTTTTGTCTTTTTAAAGCCTTTATTGTAATGCCAGTTAGCTAGTATACAACATTACATTAGCTTCCGGTGCAAAGTATAGTGATTCACCAATTCGCTCCATCACCCAGTTCTCATCACAGGTGCACCCCTTATTGTTGTTTTTGTTTAAGTGTTTCACCACTTCTGAAAATTTGAAAATCTCTCCTATACAGAAGTATTCTAATTCAAAGCCCAAATTACCAAATTTATCCTTCCTGGAATCATAATGATCATGCCTAGGAATTATTTTATATGTTTGGTGAGTGAGACAGTTTAATGCTATGTTTGGATTTTGCCCACAGATTTCTATTTTAAGAACTGAGGGGATTACAAGAACTAGAGAATCTGATGAAGGAAAGAGCTCAGGCGTGGGATAAGGAGGAACTGGAATCTTTTCCTATCTCACTCTTTGACCAGTCACTTCTTTCCTAGGCACCAAAATTCCTTCATAGCTCAAACAAATTAGTCACGATGATGGCCATTGTGTTCCTTCCGGCTCAGGCATTGTATAGTTCTGCAGTGACAGCACTCCTTAGCAAATTATGTGCAGCAGAGAAAGACTCAAGGAGACATGGAACAAATATGGCAATTGTCTGAAGTGGTCACTGTACTGGAATCTATGTCAAAGTGATTATTTTCTTAAGAAATTTTTGAGACCTCTGGTATTCGTGTTCTGGGTGTGCAATAATGGAGTACCGCAAACTGGGTGGTTGAAAACAACACAAATTCATTCTCCCGCAGTTCCCAAAGTGGCCTATCTGAAGTCAAAGTATCAGCAGGATGAGGCCCCCTCTGAGACTCTCAGTCACATCCTTGCTTGCCTTTTCCCAGTGTCAGGTGGTGACCATTGGTCTTGACATTCCTTGTCTGTCAGCTGGGTCACTGCAGTCACGGCCTGTGTTATCACAAGCTTTCCCTATGTGTCTCTGTTTTCACATAGCCTTGTTCCTCTTCATGGAAGAATACCAGTCATATTGGAGTAGGGCCCAACCTGATGGCCTCATTTTATCTTAAAAACACAACTCTGAAGGCCCTATTTCCGAATGAGAATCACTCTCTCAGGTACCAGTAGTAAGGACTTCAGTATATCTTTTGGGAGGACACAATTCCACCCATAATATCAACCCACGCACACACCTATATTTTTAGTGAATTAAAGATGCCCTGCTGTCTCCATTCAAGAGGGAAGAGCAGGAATGGAGCCTGAAAGTCTACGCAGGCTAATTCCTACTTGGCATTGCAAACTATTCATTCCACTAGTATGTATTCTTGGCCTGAGACCATACAAAGATCAACTCTTAGATGAGAAAGGGGTGAGAATTATATTATCCCTAAGAAGGGAAGGGGCACCTGGGTGGCTCAGTCGGTTAAGTGTCTGCCTTTGGCTCAGGTCATGTGTGATCTCAGGGTCCTGGGATCGAGCCCTGCATCGGGCTCCCTGCTCAGAAGAGAGCCTGCTCCTACCTCTCCCTCTGCCTGCAGCTATCCCTGCTTGTGCTCTATCACTCTCTCTCTCTGTGTCAAATAAATACATTTTAAAAATCTTTTAAAAAAATAACTANGAAGAGAGCCTGCTCCTACCTCTCCCTCTGCCTGCAGCTATCCCTGCTTGTGCTCTATCACTCTCTCTCTCTCTGTGTCAAATAAATACATTTTAAAAATCTTTTAAAAAAATAACTGAGAAGGGAAAACACATCCAGGGGGAAATTGAGAGATTAGGGATTGACTTCACATTTTGTGCCTGTTGTCATAACTGAACAAGAAATAACTCCTCTCTGGAAATAAATGGGAATTAATTTGTCAATGTCTTAAGCCTATAAAAGATAGGACTGGATTTTAATTCACTCAGAGTTATGTGACTTGGAGTCCCCATTCCTAACTGCAGCTGTGTTACTTAACATCTGTGAAACGTGGGTGCCTTACCTCTAAAATGGAATGATAATCTGCTTCAGGGGATCACTGTGAAAGAATGGGATGCATAGCACATCATGAAAGACTCCATAAATGTATTTTTTGCTGTGGAGTCCTTATGCTGTTTTCCACAAATGAAATTTTCAAATACTTTCTCATCAGATTGGTGGCTCCTTGAGGGTAGGTCTGAAATAGAGTCAGCACCAAGCTAGTTGAATGGCTGAAAGAATGAACAATTCAACAAACCTTTCCCAGAGTTTCCAGGCAATCTACACAGAATTACAACCACAGTCTGGGAGATTCCAATTCGTTTTCCTCCTATCATGTCTGTCAAAAGAATGAACTGAATGTGAAGACAAAGACAGGACGAAGGGAAATGACCTGATAAATTACATGGGTGCCAGAAAATAGAAAACCACTGTGGAAACTACCAAGAGGCAAAGCAGGGCCTTGGAGAGACTCAGGAGCTGACTGTGTATTTGTGGAAGATGGCATGGGTGCGGTGGTTGCAGATTCCCTTTGCTCTGAAGCTTAATTAGACACAATGCCAGGTATTCCCACCCTATTTGACCCTCTGCAGTATTTATGATGCTCTGTCCCTGCTTTCATTAATTCCTGTGCACATGAGCTCCATCTGCAGAAACGCTACAAGGTTATTAAGCGGGAAGAGTTGGAGAGGTTTTCAGTGTTTGTTCTCCAGCGCCAGAGCTCGTACTTTCAGCAAAGTGTGAGAAATGGACAGTTACTAAACTGCAGCAGCGGCTGCTACAGCATGGCCGTGGAGGGAAGCTGCCCAGTGGGCCTGGCAGAGGGGCTCCTGGGGGGGGGGGGCATCAATACAGTTAAGAACAACTGTAAGTTAAATGCTTTTCTGTGACCCAATCTGATGTTTCCTGCTGCCTTTGCTCAGAAGATCGTTCTTCCCTGGGGGGGGGGCATCAATACAGTTAAGAACAACTGTAAGTTAAATGCTTTTCTGTGACCCAATCTGATGTTTCCTGCTGCCTTTGCTCAGAAGATCGTTCTTCCCTTTCACCTGTCTTATCTGCTTATTTTTTAAGTCAGTATCTGAGAGCAGCTTTCTAAGATGTTCTCATAAGAGAGAATTCTGTGGTTGGAACAGGGTCAAATGGAAACATTGGTATCCCAGGAACTTTTTTTTTTTTTTTGTCTGCTTAAGGAGAAGGTAAAAGGAGGAAAAGGTCATTCAATCATCAAAGGGGTAACTGCTCTTGTTAACATGGGAGGGCAACTAATATTTGTTGAATTGCATTACAATTATTTTATCAGTAAATCCTCCCATCAACCCCACAGTTGGTTTTAGGAGCTCCGTTTTAAAAATCAGGAATATGAGACTCAGAAATGTTAAGAATCATGTTCTTGGCCCCAAAGGTGATGTGGCAGAGTCTAGTTTTGACCAGGTCTGTTGACTCTTTGTTATGTCTCCTTGCACATGGGAAAGTAGAAAGGCTTATGCACCAAAGCAAAAATGATGATTTAGTCCCTCCTGTGTACATGTACTATTGTTGGTAGGTATACATACAGATAAGCATATAAGCCATGAGACCTTTTAGTGAGTAATCTATTTATCATGGTACCTTCCGTATCTAGCATAGTATCTGACATGTAATAGACACCTAATGCGATTGTGTTGAATGAATTCATATCAGCAAACTAGCCCTTAGTATTTATTTTCCAAATAGACAGCGATGTCATAACTTAATTACAATGTTAATAAGGATTTGTCTGTTGGAAGAAAAAAAAATCAGTGTGAATCAGGAGTTCACAGGGGGAGATCCCTTCTGGATGAATCTACAGGGAATCCCTCATGGAGTAGGTGGAAAATGATCTAACTTCAAAAGGTGAGCACTCCCCAAGTAGAGATGAAGATTTGATAGGAAAGGTCTCCCAGGTGATCTACAGAGCGGAGCCTATGGGCTGATGTTTCTTGAGTACTCTTCCTATGACTGCAATTACAGATGCATAGTAAAGGCTAGCTCTATTCCAGGAGTTCTGTTTACCCCTGTATTAGTTCCCTGGGTCTGCTATTACAAATTACTACCCACCGGGTGGCTTGAAAGAATAGAAATTTATTCTCTCACAGCTCTAGAGGCTAGAAGTCTGAAATGCAGGCGTTGGCAGGGCATGCTCCCCAGGGGAGAATCCTTTGTTTCCTCTTCCTGGCTTCTGTTGGCTGACTGCAATCCTTGGCCTTCCTTGGCTTGTACATGTACCACAGCAATGTCTGCCTCCGTCTTCACGGGGCCTTCTCCCCTGTGTATCCATGTCCACTTGTCCTTCTTCTTATAAGGACACTAGTCATGGGATGAGGACTTGCCCTAATCCAGCATGACTTCATTTTATCTTGGTTCCATCTCTAAAGACCCTATTTCCAAATAAAATCACATTTATAGGTTCCAGGTACATTTCCAGGAATTTAAGGGAGAGGAGTGCTGTTCAAATCAGCACAGTCTCTGTGGTTATTGGGACAGTAATAAAGCAAGGATTTGAATGAGGTCAGTGTGATCTGCCTTTCATGTGACCTGTATGTACTAGGATGTCTGTGTCCTGACTAATTGAAATTTAGGCTCTGTCAAAACTTTGTGGTATTTCAGCTTACCCCCCCACTGCTGTCTGACAGTCACCTCAGCAAACATTTTGCTGTATCTCTCTCCCCAGATCCCCTCCGGCTGCCCTGGGTACTCACTGGCTGCTTTAATGGACACTAAATTCTCCCTGCCCTATAGTCACTAAATCAGGCTCTTAATAACATCCTATTAGTTGTATAAAATAAGGATTTGAAGCAAACTAGATAGGGTTTGGGTGGGTTTTTTTTTTTCATTTTAATTAAATTCACATTGATTTGGAAAAACAGATTTATTGAGACCTTAACAACCACATAACACACATGACCAAGTTGTTAAGTCTCGATAAATGTTTTTTGGGGAATCAATTGACTTTTGATTAATGACAAATATCTGTTTTAATAAATCTCGATGAAATAAAATGTTGAGTGTAGGTGGACGTTTTAATTAAGCTGGACTTCCTTATTCTTATACCTAACTACCTTGACACAGAATTGCTTATCACAGCCTTTTTCTTTGAGGAAAGGAAAACAAAAATCAGACATGTCCATTCTTCTGTTTACCACGATAAGTGAGGAAAGACAATGACATTTTTAAATCTGCATGGATATTAAATCATAGCGTCTTATGGCCTACCTTCCTTAAAATGTCCGTTTTCCTCAATGAAGCCTTCTGTGACCACCCCATATAAAGTTTTTAATCTTTTCCAGCCTGTGCATGTTTTCTTTACATATTTTAAGTGATTTGAAGTCATGCCATTTAACTGTGTACTTGTGTGTTTGATACCAGACCTCACTCCCAGCTATAAACTCCATGACAGCAGCAAGCTCAACTGATGGAACTGACGTGTCCACCATTGCACCAAGAACAGGGCCTAGTGGACATCTGTCCCTCTTCCTTTTCATCTTCTTGACCTCATACATTCCTCTATGCAGGACTCAAATCAGTGATCAGGTGAGAGGTCTCTGTGCTTTACTAATATATGATTTGCTTGATGTTTGGGGTCCTGTCATGTCCCCTCTGTCATCCCAACCTCCAATGCCAGTCTTATGTCAGATCCAAATAGATGTTAATTAATGCATGCTGAAGAAAAAGAACATGCTGTGTATGAAATATTGGATCCCAGTGTATAGGACAGAACTTCTCTAGGCTTCTGCCATTCAGCCGGGGGGAGGGGAGGTGGTCTTGCTCTGCACCCCTTAAACTCTTTGTATTACCTAAGTCCACCTTAAGAATATACAGCTGTATTTTCTAAAAGCTTGATCTATATCCTTTTGTTTGATATTGATAAACTGTTGACACCTTGTTTCATTGGACATCTAAAAATAAATTGTGCCCAGTGCACCATAAATTACTACCTTCATATCATTTGTACAATGTCAACACTCTGCACTAGATTGTTACAGCAATAGCCATAGGAGAGGGGAAAAGAGTTGAGAAGGGAGGAAGCGCCGGTATCTGTGAACCTCTTCTAGGAGAGACCAGGCAGGAAAGAAGAGGTTTGTTTGCACCTGAGTTAATAAGACTAAAATGCCTTTGCTTCTAAAGAGTAACTACAGATTGTTATTTTTTTTAAAGATTTATTTATTTATTTATTAGACAGAGAGAGACAGCCAGTGAGAGAGGGAACACAAGCAGGGGGAGTGGGAGAGGGAGAAGCAGGCTTCTAGTGGAGGAGCCCGATGTGGGGCTCGATCCTGGAACGCCGGGATCACACCCTGAGCCGAAGGCAGACACTTAACGATTGCGCCACCCAGGCACCCCAGATTGTTATTTTTTTTTTTTAAAGGTAGAACTGCCAGATATATATTCAGGTGACAATCTGAGCATATGTTCTGTTTCAGGCGCTATGCTTGGCAAGACAATGATTTTATGGTATCCTATTATTCATTGCACAGAAACTCTGGTAATTAAATATTACTAGCTCTCTTTTACATTGAGAAAACTGAGCCTCAGAGAGGGTATACAACCAGCGTAAAGTCACATAGAGAATAATGAATAAAAGCAAGTTTAGAACTTAGGAATTCTAGCTCTAAACACAGTTTTTGTTTTTGTTTTTGTTTTGCTTCGAACTCTTCTGATGAATGTGACAGTATACACTGGATTTATAAGCAGATCCTGGATGTCAGTCTAGCCTAAAAAGACCTGATTGATATTTATAGGGCTAGGTGGAGTTCAGCTCAGAAGATCAAAGATCCAGACCAAACATTTGACGTCTGCTAGGTAGTAGATCAACAAATTATACAATGGTGATAAAAATAAAAGTCCAGCTGCAGAATTCATACACAGCACAAAGCTAAGCTAAACTATGTCTTAAGCAACTGGTGTCCCATGAGGGGGAGTGGATAGCCCAAGGTCACACCACTAATACACAGAAGGTCTGGGATTCCAGTTTGGGATAGACATTTTAGAATTATCTCTTAAGCACTAGACATTTATACCAGGAGGACAACCCATTTAGCTGAAACCCCAGTCCCCACTCTCAGTCCTTTGGGTTGATAACTGGGCTTGTCAGCTGGTTACACTTTTTCCTCTGACATTTCTTTCCTTCATTCCTTTATCACCATCATCTCTTGATTGACAACCCCGAAGAGACTGTGCAAAAGTCTCCCCTTGAATTTGCTAGAGCAGTCTACTGCCTGCCTGATATATGTGTCTGTTCAAAGCGTGGCACAAATGTTTGGTTAAAGATAATGACCCAGTCTGAAAATTACTGTGATAAAAATGTCATGTAATTTTCCAGGGTGACTTTGAAGTAAGGCTTACCATATAAATGTGGGGGATTGAGAGAGCCCGCTATTATTTTCTTCCTTGATGAGCACTAAATTAGTGTCTTCCTCAGCGCCAATGCAGGGGGCAGTCTCCATGTTGTTAATTTCTTTCATCCTCTCCTTGTGGCTGGGCAATACCAGAGACCAACCCAGAGCAGTAATTCCCAGGAGCATGGGTTTTTTTTCACAACTCACTGCTTCAAATAGTTGAAAGGACACAGTTGGAAGTCAAGCGGAACTTTATTGGAATATCAGCTCTTCTGTGTGGATTTACAAGAACTCTCTGAGCTCCCATTTTCTGTCCTGTAAAATCAGATTTTTTTGCAAGCATTAAATGAAGCAAAATGTGTAAAACAGTAGCATATAAAATAATGTTTTTCAATTGTTAGTTTGAATCAACATTTTATTTGTTTAAAACATGGATTCTTGGGCCTTGCCCAGTGGATTCTGATTTAAAACGCCTCGATTCAGGGCACCTGGGTGGCTCAGTCGTTAAGTGCCTGCCTTCGGCTCAGGTCATGATCCCAGGGGCATGGGATCGAGCCCCGCATTGGGCTCCCTGCTCAGTGGGGAGCCTGCTTCTCCCTCTCCCACTCCCCCTGCTTGTGTTCCCTCTCTTGCTGTGTTTCTCTCTGTCAAATAAATTAAATCTTTAAAAAAATAATAATAAAATAAAATAAAACGCCTCGATGGGAGCCCAGGAATCTACATTTCTAACAAGCATTCTAGGTAATTCTAATGTAGGCTCAGCTGTGCCATGCTTTGAGAAATACTGGCACCGAAGGATATAATCATTACAATAACAACAAAAACAACATAATTACTGCTCATTGTGTGCTATGTGTAAGGCACTGTACATTAATCTACTCTGCACTTGGCATAAAACATGGCATGATACTCAGTAGATGCCAGTGTTTGTCATTGTCCCCTTTTTTCTCACTCAGTGTTTTCTAAACATGGAGTTCTTAGAGAAAGAGTAGATGTAAAGGCAGCTCCGTTGTAGGAAGCCGCGATGGCTGATCTGAGGCCAACTTAATGTTGGGAATGAATCTTTCCTCTTCAGCAGGTACTCCCAGGTGGAGTTTGCTTCCCAAATTGTGCTTGGTCTTTAGAAGTTACCTCGTGTACATAAACTTTTGGAATTCTCCTTCCCCAAGAAACTGTCATGGACTTGCCCAGCTACTGTTTAAACAGCCCAGCAATGTACCCACTGTTGTGGAAGAATGGTGCCATTTCTCCATGCCATAGGTAGGAATAACACACAAAAAAGCCTTTAATATGCTTCTATCTGTTTTGGGTTGTGTCTTGTACACATTTTTCTGCTTTTCCTTGACTTTTCTGTACTATTACAGCCTTTCGGTTTATATATGTTTTTTTCTTCTTTCCGTGACTCAAGTCTACTTTTTTTTTTTTTTAAGATTTTATTTATTTATCTGACAGAGAGAGAGACAGCGAGAGAGGGAACACAAGCAGGGGGAGGGGGAGAGGAAGAAGCAGGCTCCCAGTGGAGGAGCCTGATGGGGGGCTCAATCCCAGAACGCCAGGATCACGCCCTGAGCCAAAGGCAGACACAACGACTGAGCCACCCAGGAGCCCCTCAAGTCTGTCTTTTTAAGGAAGAGAAATTTGAGGCATAGGGCCTTACTAATCCACTAGACCTCATAATGTTTGTGAAGTCACTATGCCATTTTTTAAAAACAAAAAAAAATATGCCCACTAAAATTAATATACTATTATGAAGACTACCATCATTTTCCCCATTCTCTCATTGTACAAATAGGCAATGAGTCAAGAGTATTCACAGACCACATGATGTGTATGAACAATTTGCTTTTCTTTTTTGAGATCTAATATTCAGTACGAAATATATATGGTTGACTGAAGTCAGTAACAATGTTCTCTCTGAAGGTCAAAACTTCTGACTAGTGACTCAATCTAATTAGGTTAAGCTTAAGGTGATAATGTGTGGATTGTCAGCGGCTAGAACATTTATTCTTTTTTTTTTTTTTTCTAAACCAGTGTCCTTTAAAACAGTCAATTAACATGCTGCAGAGAAGAGTTTCCAGATAACTCGAGATTGAATTGAAAGGCTTTCCTTCCCCTAACAGAGCAGAGAGGTTGAGTACCTGACTTCCCTTTCAAAGTCAGTGATCCATGCAGCACTTCTGATTGGAAAGATGTGAACCTTTCCTGTCCTTCGTGTACATATAAATGGAGATGCTAAAGAAATTAGTCAGAGTTTGGCCGAGAAGAACTGAAGGATAGAAGAAGCCTAACTGCCCTCCAATGTGCCCAGCTGTCCCTGCAGTCTTATGATTTACAGTTTTCTTACTCAAAATCCTGTATAAAGGAATTAGTACAGGAGAGTAATATCTAAAGTAACTGCTGAGTCACAAAAAACTCTGCAAAGTAAAATCATTTCTATATTATTTAAAATATTATTTAATATTTTATTTGACATTTGCCCTGGCAGGCTTCTACTTGGGGAGGTTTAATAGAAAGATGGCAGATATGATCAAGAACCTCTCTTTATACCAAGAACGATTGGACACCTTAGTCCAATACACCTAGTCCAATACGAACAACATGCCTTGCTTCTGTAATCTTTAAATGTTCACAGAAAGAGACAAAAGTAGTAAGAGTTTCTTAGAAATGAATGGCTCACCCACAATGCACAAGAGGCACAAGGACTCGAGCTAGGTAGCAGGGCAAGAGAAGCATCATCGGGTGAGGAGGCCTTGATATAGTCCCCAGACCTGGCTTTCCGAGAAGTCCATTTAGGTCTCTGGGCTTTGATCCTTTCACCCTTATAATAAAGGTACAAACTAGAAAAATCGTATCCCTTGTGTGTAAATGATTTGGATCTAAAACTTGGTAAGCAGATGAATGTTAGGTGTCTAATATGCATTCAGGTATTGTGGTGAGCCCCATCAGAAGCATTGTCCATGCCATACCCTCACGGAGTTTAGGGTCTACACGGGAAACCAGCAGTAATTTACAATATAATGATGAATGGGAAAAACTACTGAAAAGGAATGGCATCAGTTTTATGGGAGTATACGACAAAATGGTCTGGCCTAAGCTACGGGACACTGAGGAAATGACACAGGAGAAAATCGAGGAGAAAGCCCAGTAGGTCTTTGAAAAGGGAGTGAGGGCAGCAGTACATTTATTTCAGGCAGAGGGCAGACAGATGCAAAGACTCCATGGGGGGAAGGAGCAGGGTGGAGTTGATCACTGACAGAAAGAGCAGAATGGATGAATCACAAAGAAAAACACAAGATGAGTACAGGATGTGAGTCAAAGGGCACATCAGCAAGATTTGGGGATATACTCTAAATCACTGAGGATTTCAACCTTTGCAGTCATGTCATGATGACATTGGCATTTTAACTATTTTGGGGGCTATTTGGAGATAATACTGGAGTAGGGCAAGAGTGGATACAAAGAGCCCAACTGGGTGCTTACCATGCTCACCTTGTAAGAGGTGATAGTGGGTCTAAGGAGAGTGAAAATGGATAAGGAGAAAATTATATGGAGTAGAGACATATATAGTAGTTACAGTCATGAGAGGGAGAGTGAATACGGTATTTCAGGTGGTCTGCCATTACAATTCCCTAGATGTTTCGGAAGAAATTGTGAAGCAGACATTTTTAAATGCTTATTACTTCCTCAGTATCAAAATGAATAATGGAGCAGTAATCACTTACTGAAACTCTAACCCTTCATATATACTTTAAATATGTCTTCTGTTTTAATTTCCATAAAGAAGCATTCTTGTATACATATAACCAATGAGAAAAAAAGGAGGCCCTTTTTGCAAAGAGATATGAAAGTGTTTTGACATTTATGACAGATCCATGAGTAAACACCATTTAATTATTTGTCTGATCTTATTCAAATGTCTTTTTTTCTCTGAGACTCAGTTTCTTTATCAGTCAAGGAGTGAAATAAAATAATATCTAAGCTTTCTCTATCTCTGAAATTCTGATCTTTCTTAAGCCTCTTGCCAACTTTCCTTCAAAATCCTGTGGTCGGCCTCTGATTGTTGACCCAGTATAATTATGTGTCAGAGTAATTAGCCACGTGCTTGCAGCTCTCTTGTGCATTTTATAGTGTGATTGAAAGGCTCTGATCTCCCCAGTCACTGAGTACTGGAGAGACACCCTGATAATCCTTAGATCTAGAGGAAACCAAAGCTGTTACAGCATGTGGGCCTCATCTTTCTTTACCATAGGTCTCATTTTCTGGGACACGCCTGGATCTGCATTTCAATCGGAAGCACACGCACATCCATTAATCAGCCATCACGGGAGAGTGAACGCAGAGCTCAGACCATCGCTTTCTCTCTCTTGTTAGCACACATTACACTATACCCCTTGGATTTATTTTTATCATTATTCTTTTTGTAAAGGAACGTCAAAGCCTAATTTCTCTATTAATATTGATGTGTTCAAGTTCTTGAAGCCAATTACTTTAGACAGTTAAAGTATTTAACCAATGCTTAGAAAATCTCAAGGATGTTAACATTAGGATCTGTGAGAATGATTACATGATGCATGGTGTAAGGCATCTTGTTCATTTAACAATTATAAAAGGAGAGATGTACCATAAATTGTTATCACAGCACTTTGAGGAAACCAATTCAAGAAAAACCACGTGGCTTGTATTCAGTGAGGACCCACTAAAACTCAAATAGTACTATCTATCTTTTTAAGATAAGGGTCAGAATATGGGTCTTTTATTGTCCTGTTTTGCATCAGCTCCAGCCCAGCTAATCTGAATGTTCTCAATTACTGAGTCCCTCACATTTCTTAGATCCATGACAGCTCTCTATCTCTGTTGTCAGTGTCTTTCTTCAGCCTACCACTACTTTTCATCCAATTGTGGCAATAACTTTATAACAAACTTCTAATCTCCTTTCTTCACGCATACCGAACATTCTCCACAAAAAGGCAAAGAACTTCCAACATGCATTTTTGCCAAGAGATCTTCAACGGCTTTTCATTTTTAGTGCGGGACATCTGAGTCTTTCCTAGGTGCAGAGTGGTCCCTGGGACTCCCCCCGCCCTCTCTTCCATTTTCATTCTGTCACTACCTGTCCTGCATGTATTTTGATCAGCAGAACATCACTGCTCAAGACAAGACAAAGGACATTTTCTGTCATCTCATCATTTAGAGATATGTTTCAGGCTGAGGGAGCAACTTGAATTCTTAAAGGGTAGAACATCTTCAGGCAACAAGAAGGGACTTTGTGGTGCTATAGCATAACGATAAAAATGTGTTGTGGTGAGGGCTGTGTATTGCGTAAGACTGATGAATCACAGACCTGTACCCCTGAAACAAATAATACATTATATGTTAATAATAATAAAAAAAATGAAATTAAAAAAGTAAGGGGGGATAAATACAGAGTGATAAACAGAGGATAGATGATGAACTGTTCTAGAAATCATAATGAAGTTATGAGGTAGTGATCATAGGAATGATTTATCTGGATGAACGTTCCATGTCCACAGACCAACTCCAAGAGAAGTCATACCATTATCGGAAACCTTTTTGGTATGCCTGGCATCAGAGCGCAGGGTGTTGGTTGTGTCAGGCTTGCAGGACGATACCCTAAATCTCCACAATAGAGACAGGTCTGTGACCTGAACTACACAATTTATGCCTCTGGAACTCCATGATTCATCTGTTGGCCCATTCTTTCCTTAGATACGGTGATATAATTTATGCTAAAGCAGCATTTGCCAAGCCAATTCAACTAAAATCCCCTTGAAAAATCTTTAAAATCACCCATTCCATGGGGCTGTTTTCCATGGCTTTACCCTAAAAATGTCCCTGATATATGTGATCTGGTATTTGTTGGAATGAGCCCTTTTTGCATGCATAATTTTTCTACTCACACATAAATATGTGGCCGACCTCTTGCCAGGCAATAGGAATAGATTCCGTCTAATGATTGAGGGAGGGATGAGACATATACATCATGATAGTTAAAAAGTAATGCAGAATATAAAATAACTGGGAAGAAAATAGTAGAATAGATATCATCAGGAAGCTCCTGATAGATTGCAGTGTGAGTGACAGGGACAATAATTACATTAGGATTGGAAGGGGGGTCAGAGAGAAGGCTTTGAAAAGGTGATGGATTTGGCAATGGGTCTGAAAGTACAGGCAGGATTTGAGTGGACAGAGAGGAGAGGGACGTTCTTGGTAGGTGAGTCTGTATGCTGAAATTACCTTTTTAAATAGATGAAAAATTATATCTAATGTACAGTGAGGTTCTCTCTGAGACAAATGATGCAGCCGGTCCTACAAATGGGGCTTCCTTAGCTGTCAGGGGGTTCCACAGACTGAACAAGTGATGGGCAGGTTAGAGGAGACAACAGTGAAAGGCCTGTCTTTTTGCTCAACTCAAGAGAGGCATCAGCCTGGAACTCGTCAAGGGAAAGATGTCATTAAAGTGGGGATAAGCTGTTTATGAGGCTGCCTGCCAAGGTCTTCTCACTTCCCACATTCTTTCAGGATTTCACAAATACTTGTTGAGTGATTACTCGGTACCAAATTTGGCCATCATTCTTTAGCCGCATCCGAACACTTCCTGCTGTTCTTCATACTGTCCTGGGAGGCATTGCCTTTCATTTCTGTCCCAGCACACTGAGAATGAATCAAAGCCGCGTCTTTGTAAAGAGACCTTGACTTGAATCCTGGCCTTTTCCTCTCATTATCTCTGTTACCTCTGTCAATTTCCTGATCACCTCTGGATTTCAGTTTCCTCATCTGTAAAACAGATGTAAGAAAGCTTATCTCATCCACCCCACCAGCAACCTTGTTAAAGCAGGGTTCTCAGCCCTGAGTGTACATTAAAACAATGCCTGGGTAATTAAAAAACAAAGAACAAAATAAACACACACACAAAACAAACTTAGGCCTATGTTCCATCTCCAGAGAGTCTCACTTAATTGAACTGAGTGGGAACTGAGCATCTGTACTTTTTACATTTTCTCCATGTGGTTCTAATTGTCATCAGAAGTAAGAAAGATGGGGGCGCCTGGGTAGTGCAGTCGTTAAGCGTCTGCCTTCGTCTCAGGGCGTGATCCCGGCGTTCCGGAATGGAGTCCCACATCGGGCTCCTCCGCTGGGAGCCTGCTTCTTCCTCTCCTACTCCCCTGCTGTGTTCCCTCTCTCACTGGCTGTTTCTGTCACATAAATAAATAAAATCTTTAAAAAAAAAAAAGAAGAAGTAAGAAAGATAGATTAAAATACATAAAGTGGTGAGTACTATACTGGTCAGGGGATTGTAGTAAATGCCAGCAAGTGCTTTTTACTTTTTCTCCAATTTTTTTAAGAGTTTATTTATTTATGTGAGAGAGAGAGAGAGCAGAAGCAGAGGGAGGGAGAGGCAGGTGGAGAATCAGTCTCCCCACTGAACAGGGAGCCCAACATGGGGCTTGATCCCAGGAGCCTGGGATCATGACCCGAGCTGAAGGCAGATGCTTAACCGACTGAGCCACCCAGGCAACTCCTTTCCTCCAGTTTTGATATGGTAACTGGAAAAAAGGACATTTGAAAGATACTGATCTATAAAAGAGTTGTATCTTGGGGGCACCTGGGTGGCCCTGTCAGTTAGGCAGCCAACTCTTGCCCTCAGCTCCAGTCTTGATCTCAGGCTCATGTATTTAAGCCCCATGTTGGGCTCCACACTGGCGTGTGGAGCCAACTTAAAAATAATTTTTAAAAAATAAAAAAATGAAAGGAGAGTTATACCTGGAATGTATAGATAACACTACTCAGTAAGACAAATGACCCAATTAAAAATGGTTAAAATATTTGAATAGATATATGGATAAGAGAAACAAAATAAGTGAATAGAATGCCCAAGAAATTATACACAAAATAATCTGTCATTAGAGACATGCAAATTAAAACCATCATGTGCTATCTGAAGTGGCTAAAATGAGAACGACGGGCCATATGAGCTGTTGATGAGATGCAGACAACCAGAACACTCATACACTGCTGGTTGGAACGTAAGATGGTACAACTACTTTGGAGAACATTTTGGCAGTTTCTCAAACTGTTAAATATTTGTGTATTATATGACTTAGCTGTTTTAATCCTAGATATTTACCCAAGAGAAACAAAAATATATGTCCACATAAAGACAGTGTACAAATGTTCAAAGCAGCTCTATTTGTAAGAGCAAAAATGAGATGCAACACAAATCTCCATCAACAGACGAACGAATAAACAAATTGTGCCACATCCCTACAAAGCAATGCTTTTCAGCAACAAAAATAAACTATTTTGGTATGCACAACAGTATTGGTGGATTTTAAAATAATGGGGAGTGAAAGACCAACAAAAAGTAATACATACTGTATGAGTCCACTTACATAGAACTCCAGAAAATGAAAGTTAGTATAAAGGGACAGCACTTCACTGGTTTTCTCTATATAGGGTAGAGCAAGAAGGGGGCCAGGAAGGGATTACAATGAGGAATCTGGAGAGATGAGAGTATTTTTCATTATCAATTATGGTGATCATTTCATGGATATATTCAAATGTCACAAATGATCAGATTGTACATTTCAAATATGTGAAGATTATGGTATTTCAATTTTACCTCAATGAACCTGCATCAAATACTAAAAGTCCAAAAACATACCTTTGGATGAGGGCTGGGTCAGAATATGGGCAAAAGACTCATTAAATAAGCTGCCTACCTGTTCCATATATGATGTTTTAAAACTATTTTTGAGCCTATATTGCTGTCTTAACAAAGATATTGTGCATTGTATGATCTATATTTTATTGCAATTTGTTTTAGCTATTACTACCTAGAAAATTACCCTAACATTTAGGTGCTGATTTATCTTCTCAGCTCAAAGACTGAGGCTGGAATCATACACCTTGGCAGTCCTGAAGCATCATGCAAGAAATCCAGCTATATTGAAGCTATAATGTTGGAGAAATCAAAAAGAGATTTTTCTTAGAGATAGAGGGATGTGCCCAGAGAATCCCATCTGTTCCAGTATCAGTCATTTGAGTTCTCCTGGACCAGCAGCACACATGAGTGCAAAAGTCTTCCGATGATTCTAGCCCCAGCCTTTGAACTGCCCCAGCCAGTATCTCTAATAGAGCAGAGATGAGCTATGTCTGCTAACTCCATTCCAGATTAGAGATCCTTTAACACACTAAACCCTGTTTCTGTTCAAAGCTACCATATCTTGTGGTTATTTGGTACAAGGCATTAGACAACAGGAAGATATTTTGGTACCTAGAGGTAGAATGTCACCCACCATCACAAAACCTAAAACATGTGGTTTGGGGCCTGATGGTAAGTAGAAGCTAGAAGAACCTTAAGGAAACAGTTAGTGAATATATAAAAGGCCTAAAAAAGACTATTAGTGGAATACTGAAGGTCCCGTAGAAGGCCTAGGGATGGTGAAAGGGGCATTCAGTGGATCAAGAGCCACAAACGAAGTGCCAGGGCATATGCCCATTGACTCCAAATCAGATAAATTAATAGGATTTAATTAGTAATGCAGATTTTATTTGAAGTTCAGAGGAAAGCCACTAACTAAACACTTACGTGATATGGTATAATTTATACTCCAGAAGGATTACTCTGGCTTTCATGGAGAGAATGGATGTCATTGATCCAAATTGACATTGACCAGTTAGGAAAGTATTGTGTTAGTCCATGTGAGCCATGATGGAGCCTTGGACTAAGGTGGTATTAATGGAAATACAGAGTGAAGGGACTCAGGAATTACTTTGGAGATCAAGATAGCAGCCACAGCTTGATGGCAAATGGACGCGGAGCAAAGAAAAGCTCCCATTTTTATCTGAGTGAATCTTAAGAAGGTCAAATGAAATAATTGGTGTGTAAGTGCCTTATAAATACAAAGCTTCTTTTAAATTATCATGCCATGTCATGCCCTGACATATCAAGAACTCAAAGCAATTTTGCTTGACTGTGTTCCAGCTCTGTCCTCTATAGCACAATTGCATCTCGTTCAACAGCCTTAATGCATACATGAATACCATATAATGCTTTGCCCGCTTTATGGATGAACACCGACTATATCTAAATGGTATCTGTATTTCCTTTGAATACTGCAAACTGGTATTTGATCATTTCATTTTTCTACAGAAGATGAAACATTATGATTTTCAATAACCCATAAAGACAGACATTTGTTTCCTTTGTGAAACTGTACCCTTCAATGATTATTCCTCACATTAATCATAGCAAAAGCAATGCGTAAGGTAATCTCTTTCTTCCTTCAGATAATAAATGTCTGCTGTTGACAGAAAAAGTGTGGAAAGGTGAAAGGCAGGGTGAGCTCTGTGTGTTTGTGAGATAAACAACTGTCAGCCTCTCCTAAGACTGCTGTGATCGTGTGAGGCCAAAGTTGCCTCTTCACATAACGATGACAATGGAACTAATTTTTCTCTGACTGATGATTCAAAAGATTTCACTGGGGATATCTACCCTATAATTTGTGTCCAGAAATCTAACTTTATTAAATGCCCCAAAATTCATAGTTCATATCATTAAACACTGAAGAAATTTGCATCTGAAATTGCTTATACAGCTCCTCTCTTCCTTAAAATCATTGGTGATGTACTGGCCTACTAAAGTCTGAGATAACCTAGTTGTTCCCTAATCAGAAATCACCAAGACCTTAACCAAATGTGAAATCTTGAATCCAAGTTTAATCTGGGTTGCACAAGATATGAAATACATTTGAAGAAGAGAAATAGGTGTTTTCACATGACATTCTTGGGGATATATTTTAATGGTTGTATAGCAATGAATTCCACTTGGTATTTCTTGTAAGCAAAAGGAGAAGGGGGTTGACATTTATTTAATGCTCATTTTGACATTGCATTTTATGAACAGTTTCAATAGATTGCCTCGTTTAATTCTGATGAAAGCCAAGCAAGTTAGGTGTCACTATAAAGCTTTTTATCAGATTTTTAAAAATGAGACTCAGATGGGGGAAATTTGATTCACATAGGTCATGACAATTTCTGAAGATCTTATAAATGTTGCCATTATTAAAGGTAGATAATGTCTGTTTCCTAGCTCATGTTTTCTCTATTATGCCAAACTAGATGATGCATAAAGATTTCAATGAGTTTTTAAGTGATTTTTAAAAGAGGTTTTAATAGTTTTGGGGCACATGGGTGGCTCAGTTGGTTAAGCAGCAGACTCTTGATTTCGGCTCAGGTCATGATCTCAGGGTCATGAGATCGAGCCCCTCAGCATCGGGCTCCACACTGGGTGTGGAGCCTGTTTAAGATTCTCTCTTTCTCTCTCCCTCTGCCCCTCCCCATCACGTGCTCTCTTTCTCTTAAAAAAAAGAAAAGAAAAGAAATTTTAACAGTTTTATTAAAAAATAATGTTTTATTCATAGTATCACACATGCCCACAGAATTTCTAAACCCACAACCATATATGTGAAATCTCCTCTTCTAGGAGGAGAATTGGCCTTTCCGGAAACCTCTCACTCATTCAAGACCCAGGTTTCATGATCCAGACTGAATCTATTCCCTTCTGGACTCAATTTCCTAACTCCTACAGGAGGAACTTATTGCTGCCTCACCTCCACACTCACCACACTTGTATACACCTCTCATCGTATTGCATGAAGATAAATAATTGCATGACAGTCTATTTGTCTCCCCAAGCTTCCTGGGAAATACTCCAGGGAAGTGACCATATATTATTCAACTTTGAATCTTCAGTACCTGACATACAGTTGGATGCCTGGCACACAGTCACTAAATTAATCTCTTAATTATTTAATTGATAAATGGACACATGGTAAATTTAAAATATTATAGCGTCTCCTATATCTCTGATATAAATATATTTATATAGCAATGTATTTAGCTAGGTAAGGAAGATAACACATTTACAGTCAAAAAGAAATGTTAATTTCTAAATAAATAATGTAAGTATTAAGAAGTTCAGATGCATTAGTCCTTCAATCATAGCACTCATTTTGTAGCTCAGGAATAGGGACATTTTAGGTGTTTCTAACATATCCTGAAGTCAAAATATGTGCCCTACACAAATACATGAATGCATTTTGATGACTATATAAGTGAAAGGATGTATAGATGGATGAATAAATAAATGAATTAATGAAGTTCTTATATACAATGAGGTGCAAAACATAGTTCTAATCAGTATAGATACCAGACATTACACAAGAGACATCACCTTTTCCTTTGAAAGTGCAATAATATATAAAGGTCAAGATAGATTAAATAATATTTAACACATGTGTTACTGCTTATAGCAAGAAGATAGCCCTATTTCTTTTCTGGTGTGCAAAGTATTAAAATCAGATCTTTTCTAAATTGGAAATTCTTTCAGGAAATGTGAATAATTAAATGCTTGTATCACTTTGGAGGAAAATTAGTTTTAAGGGAGACTGAGAGGAATTCAATAGTAATGGCTAATCTTTCATTCACCAAAATAACTGTCTAATACTGATCACTCCACATTACAGGCACCTTTACTAGGTGCTTTAATACATGAAATCTGGTCCTTAAATAAGGTAACCACCTTAGGTCATGTTTTGTAGCATGTTTGGATAAAGAAAGAATTTTGACAAATTAAGTGTCTTGCTTGTGGCTATACAACTTATTTTTCTAAAGATTTTATTTATTTATTTGAGAGAAAGAAAGAGCATGCACATGGGAGAGGGGCAGAGGGAAAGGAAAAGGGGGAGAATCCAAAGCAGAGTCCCCACTGAGAATGGAGCCTGATGTGGGGCTCTGTCCCACCACCCTGAGATAACAACCTAAGCCAAAACCAAGAGTCACATGCTTAACCAACTTAGCCACCCAGGCACCCCTCTGGCTCATGACTTATAAGAGATAGGAGTCCATGTAGATATAATAATAAAGACAATAAAGATGGGTACAAATGGAGGCAACTGCCAGAAAGGGAGAGAGAGAAGATTATGGCTGTGTTCAGGATCAGGAAATACTTCAGAGTAGTCAAACCATATCCATGGCATAAATCTGAAGAGGTAAGAAGGAATCCCCCAGGCACACAAGAATGAGAAGGAATTCAGAGCAGAGGAATTACCCAGTGCAAAGTTATTTTTGCATAGGAAGAAAAGAAGAAACTTCTCAAGTGTTGTTACCTTGAACATAGAGCAGGACAATAAAAGATGGAGAATGGGGCCGGAGAGGTAGATCTAGGTCTCAAAAGGTCTTTTACACATGCTAAATTTTTCACATTTTTCTCTGTGAGATATCATTAAAAATTTTGAGCAAAACAAATTGACATTTTAGAAAGGCTAGTCTGGTAGCACGGTTAGCCTAGATGGGGGAGTGGTGGTGAATTGGGTAGTAAGGGATCCATTAGGAAGGTGTTCTAGGCAGCTGAAGAAATTGGCAAGAGAAAATAATGATGATCTGAACTACAGCAGTATCTGTGGGATAAAGAGAGGTCACGTGAGAAATAGCAAATTAGATATAAATTTATAACCTCTTTTATGTGGCTGAGAAAAGGAAGGAGAAATTTAGGATGTGCTCTGAGTTTCCACACAGGTGGTAGTGAGAACCCTCACTATCAGAAAGATGTATATAGGTCAAAAAGTAAAATGTCCTAGTATCCAGTTCATATCTACAAGTGCACATTCATCTTTTAGTTTTAAAATGTGTAAGATATTTCAAACTATTTTGTCAAAGGTGATCAGATATCTCTGGCTCTACAGAAAAGAGAGAAGGAATTAGAATCTTTCTAGCTCTTCTCAAGTCTTTTTTTCTGAAACTTAAATATTGGAGGCCTTTGAATTTTGTTTTTCTAAGTGCATTTTTTTTAAAGATTTTATTTATTTATTTGACAGAGACAGCCAGCGAGAGAGGGAACACAAGCAGGGGGAGTGGGAGAGGAAGAAGCAGGCTCATAGCGGAGGAGGCTGATGTGGGGCTCAATCCCACAACGCCGGGATCACGCCCTGAGCTGAAGGCAGACGCTTAATTGCTGTGCCACCCAGGCGCCCCTAAGTGCATTCTTATGTTCCATCTTTATGAATTGATAATCTGAATTATGTACACACAAGAGATCCTTTTTTTTTCCTTCTGAGATTGTTCTGGATTGTGCCATCAATTTGTAATCTACTGGCTGTCTTTATCTTTTTTATCTAAATAAACATTTATCATACACTCAGCATCAGGGAAATACAAATTAAAACCACAATGAGATACCACTTTACACTGATCAGAATGGCTAAAATTATCAACTTAGGAAACAACAGATGTTGGCGAGGATGAAGAGAAAGGGTACCCTCCTATACTGTTGGTGGGAATGTAAACTGGTGGAGCCACTCTGGAAAATAGCATGGAGGTTCCTCAAAAAGTTAAAAATAGAGATACCCTATGACTCAGCAATTACACTACTAGGTATTTATCCAAAGGATACGAACATAGTGATTTGAAGAGGCACATGCACCCTAATGTTTACAGCAGCAGTATCCACAGTAGCCAAACTATGGAAAGAGCCCAGATGTCCATTGATAGATGGCTGGATAAAGAAGACACAACATATATACACAATGGAATATTACTCAGCCATCAAAAAGAATGAATTCTGCCATTTGCAACAACATGCATGGAACTAGAGTCCATTATGCTAAACGAAATAAGTCAATCAGAGAAAGACAGTTACCATATGATTTCATTCATATGTGGAATTTAAGAAACAAAACAGATGAACATAGGGGAAAGGAAGGAAAAATAAGATAAAAACAGAGTGGGAGGCAAACCATAAGAGACCCTCCAACTGAGGGTTGTTGGAGGGGAGGTGGACAGGGAGAAGGGGTAACTGGGTGATGGGCATGAAGGAGGGCACATGATGTAATGAGCACTGGGTATTATATGCAACTGATGAATCACTAAATTCTACTCCTGAAACTAATAATACATTATATGTTAACTAATTTGAATTTAAATAAAAAAATTTAAAACAGCAGAATCCTGAATAGACAGCAATTTGATTACCTTTGAAGAATTTGCAATAAACAAAGAAGGGATGGGGAAAAGGTTATGTCCTAAAATCTCATGAAGCAGCCACAGCAGGAGTTTATACCACAATATTTATCAGAAACTCGTCAACTTTTCCTATGTTTTTAATTATATATCCACCAGTAATCAATGGCTGGGAAATAGTACATTTGAGTATCATCATTTCTGTTGCTTCTTTTATTTTTAAAATACTTTATGGTAATTACACCAGATTGCCTGTTCCAGCTATTGTGTGGGACTTCTGCTCTGGGTTTAGGTTGGTTTGCTTGTGTCCCAGTGATCAAGTTTGCTTTCAGGAGGACAGCCTTCATGTTAAGTTTGAGGAACTTGATGGAGGGAGATGTACAAGATAGTTTTAAACTGTCACGCTTTATGAAACAGCCTGGGACATTAATTGAAAATCTAACACATTACACTTCATTTTGTGTAAAATGTACAAACGTTCTTTACAACTTTGACATTTCAGTAATCACTTAAAAAAAAAATCTTAGGCAAATCATACGGGAAGATAGTTATCTTCCGTCCTTAACAAATCTGACTGCTTTGGAAATAATCAACTCATAAATATTTAGCTAATATACACCCAGAGCAATGGATTGTGCAAAATTAAATGCCTCATTGAAACAATTAATTTCAAATGCAATGATTTATTGAGCATACTTTACTGGAAATTTAATAGAAATATGGTCTCAAAGTAATTTGAGCAGAGGATGTTTGCACTGTCTTTGATTTCTGGCCAAAATATATGCTTTCCTACCCCGCAGGTGAACCTGAAGAAAGAGCAAACTTCCAGGAAAGCTCTCTAATTGAATCTGTGGGTCAGAGTTTGATGAGAGGAGGCAATGGCCACAGACAGTAAAATAAAAAATAAATAAAACAAAAAGACTAAATAAATAAATAACCAAAATGAAGTAATCCTTTCATATTTCACATACCTCCTGCAGCTAAGCCCTCAGGGAAGAAAATGCCACTTCAGTAAAAGCTTGTTGTCATCATGAGTCCATTTCAAAAGAATACAGCTCATGCTTCTCATAGCATCAATAACCAAATATATCCCCCAGGCATCACTGAAACATTCAGTCTTGCAATTTCCTGTAAGTAGGTCTGTGCTTGGGCTTTAAGCAAGTGTTCCACAGAGCAGTGGAAGGCAGCATGAGTAGTAGGAAGACCTGGATGGAAAGATGGAAGAGTGTGGATGGAGATGGGGGGAGAGGGGCACAGGGATGGAGCATCAGGAGGGGACGGACAGGTGCCGACATAGTGTCTTGGGTTAATTCAATCTATTTGGTGTAACTAAAAGGACACTAAAATGGGACTCCGAAGACCTGAGTTCTAGTCCCAGTCTAGCTGTTGTTGATCTCAAGAAAGTCACTCTCTTGTCTGTTAGATGTAGTTTTCTACCTGTAAATGACAAGAGACAAACAGGCCAGAGAACTCTAAGAAATCTTCCAATTCAGGCACTTATGAACTAACTTTATCTTATAAGACTCCATTTTTTTTCTTTTTTCAGTTTTGCCAAATACAGCATTCTTCTAAAAAGTGGGGTGCATGGTCTGGTCATACTCTTTTCTGAATGTATGACTGTGTAAGCTGTTTTTGTTCCCAGTGACCTCAGAACTTCTAGAGAGTTAGTCAGCATAAACAAAATCTGGGTTCCTTCATACCTCACTGATGTTACTTTTTAATTTACCTAAAGAGCAACTTGTATCATTAGTCCCAAAGTCTCAGCATGTGGACAAATATTGCTCTCCAATCATCAATTTAGGAAGGAAAATGCAAAAATACATGCATACAATCACACAGAAGTGATGGAAGCATGTGAAATTTGAGTTTTACCACTTGCTTACTGGTTGTATATATGGATATTTTTGTTATATGGTTTCTTCTATTCCTAGAAATGAATATTTTCTATTATTCTTTTTTGCTTAAGAGGTGGGAAACTGTGTGTGTGTCTGTATGGATATATATGTGTGTATTTTCATAGTTTTATGAGGCACCAACATCCACATCTAGAATTTCTCCAAATTTTCTTCCTTTGGGAAAGCAAAACAGAGTTCATAATGTAAGGGCCAATACCATTGCCATCAGGTGCGTTAGAGTGTTTTTCTATTAGTTGGCCTGTAAGACATTCAATAAGCTTGAATCATCAGGTCTGAATTCTAATGTGCTAAAAGAAAAAGGTAGAGTCTTGCTTTCTTAGCCTGTTTTTATTTTTTTTCCTATAAAGCATTCCTGAGATAAGGGCTTTTGTACAGTAGATTATTATTTGAGAAGTGATTCCAAGAAACAACAGTGGAAGAAAAGGATGAGCTGACAATGAAGGAGGGAAATCTAATTCAAAGACGTTATTAAGTTGGTCCACACTGTTTGCAACTGGGGCTCAATTTGGAAGGGCTCAATGTGGAGCTGAGCAAAATATATCTCAGAATCATCAGCCCAAGAGACAGAATCTAGGACTTTCCATGTGTTCTATTCTTCAGAAACCCTTTTCTGCTCTCAGATTATTTGATTCAATGAATATTGTCTTTATATCTCTTCTATATAACACATTAATTAGATCATAGTTTTCTACTTCAAAACTATTGACATTTTGGGCCAGATGATTGTGTGGGTGGGGCTGTCTTGTATATTGCAAAAGGTTTAACATTCCTGGTTTCTAACTACCAGATGTCAGTTGAACCCTCATCTTCAGTTGTGACAAGCAGAAATATCTGTAGATATTGCCATATGTCTCTAAAGGACAAAACCCATCCTTCAATCCTCATTAAGAACTGCTGATCATTGAGCTGGGTGATTCTCAAGATAGAGCTATGACTTATATTTGCCTTGTGACGTTTGTTCTCAAAAAAATTAGTACAGATTTCCTTTCCTTTCCC
>NC_048229.1:58332616-58384234 GCF_002007445.2 Ailuropoda melanoleuca
TTCCCTTCCCTTCCCTTCCCTTCCCTTGTGCTAGTAAACATTACATGGCTCTCCAGAGTTCCTTAACATTAAATATTGGTTAGCCAAGAAAATGAACTTTGATGCATTCAAATCTTGACCACTTTATTATTTAGTTTTTCCCAACTAAAGCTGCATGATCTTGAGTCATTTCACTGTCATTTCACTTTCATTTGTAAACAAGGAGGGAAAATAACAACATTTCCTCAATCAACCATCATAACAAAACCCTGTCAAACAAAACACCTAACTCTGTGATTAACACTCTGCTCAATAAGTTATCCCTATTGTCAATAATAATCACTAGGCTTCTTAAGAGAACAAAATAAAATTTTGAAGCAATGTCTTTTGTGTAAGGATTTTAGATATCTTCTGTGCCCTTTGCAGTTTTGATGGGATGCTCACAGTTTGCCTTCATTCCAGAATAAACTCAAGCAAAGTCAATTTGATCCAATATGGCAAGTAATCATTAGTCACTTCGTGTTGTAAAAATTAAATGAGCTTGTGGCAGGCACCGTGCTGAAGTTTTATATGTAGTAAGTAAATCTCGACAAAATGACAATGATCTTTCGCCTGCTTCTCTCCTTCCCCTTCCATCGCAGGGCAAGACACTTTGCTAGGCATTTTAGGAGATTCACTGCTGAATAAAACCTAGATTTTTATCTAAAGGAGTTCATGGCATAGTAAAGCAATACTTCTCAAAATCAATTGCATATGAGTCAACGAGGATTCTAATAAAATGCAGATTCTGATTTTGTAGGTCTGAGGTAGGATCCGGAATTGCATTTCTGTCAAGTTCCAAGTGATGCTAATGATGTGGGTTTAAGGACAATTCTTTGGTAGAGGGCAGTATTCATGCTATGAGGAAGAAGATGGCAGTTCTTTGTAGCTGAAGAAATTAAGGTTGGCTTTGTAACCAAATCTTCCTGTGGCTGCAGACCAAATTTAGTAACTTACACACAGCAGGACCTTAATACGTATTCAATGAATAAGTAGACAGTGAAGACAGCTTTTAAGTAAGTTTTAGTGGATAGGTTGGTTTGAAGTTGTGGCGATGACGTTGAAATATCTCAGGGGTGCCTGGGTGGCTCAGTCAGTTAAGCATCTGACTCCAGCTCAGGTTGTGATCTCAGGGTCCTGGGATCGAGCCCCGCAGTTGGGCTCCCTGCTTAGTGGGGAGTCTGCTTGTCCCTCTGCCTCCCCCCATGCTGCTTCTGTACTCTCTTGCAAATAAATAAATAAAAATTAAAAAAATAAAATAAAATTTTAAAAAGGTGTCTCAGGTGAGGATCAAAAGCCACAGGTGTGAGAGAGATCAACACGTATTTAGAAGTGGTTCCCAGAGTGTCATCCACTGGCTGAGCAGTATGACATCAACTGAAAACTTGTTAGAAATACAAATATTTAGGTCCCACCAAAACCTACTGAATGAGAACCCCTGGGGGTAGGGCCAGAAATGTGTGTTTTTACAGACCCTCCAGGTAATTCTGATGCATCTTAAACTTTGAAAACTAGTAGCTTAAAAGCAGTTACTGGTTCCCATTTTCTACACTTTCGAGTATATAAAAAAAGAAAAACAAAAGGTCTAAATGGAATTACAATGACAAGGACTTGATTGATAGCTCTAGCATTCCCTTGGTTCTAATCACGGGCTGACAGGACAACAGATTTGATTTCTCCCCTCCCTTCATTCTCAGCATTGGAGCCATGGATGTTTCCCACATAGACAACCCTGTGCCTCCTCACAGATTCACAGGAATAAAGATGCCTAATGAGGACCAGGGAGAACAGAAAATGAAGCTGAATACAGGCAAGGGGAGGTTCAGGCGAAATACTGTGAAGTAGGCACTATTCAAAGGTGGGCAAAGGCTGAATGAACCAAATCTGGGAACTAGAGGAGAAATCAGGCAAGAGCTGAAGACAATCGGTAATCTGAAATAGCCGACCTTAAAGAGACCTGAAATTGTGAAACAGTGAGCCAGGGAATTCCATACTCAAATGCCAGGAATTCTCTGGATGACAAAACTGTCAGCAAAGAACACAAAGAATTCTTTATTAATGGCCACTAAAGCATCATTATCTTCTTATTAAATATACACAGGGGCTTTTCATTGTTAAATTCTGAATAACTTCTTTAATAAAAGCTAAGATGAGAGACTCTTAATATTTAAATTATTTAAATTCATACAAACAAAATGTTTCCCAAAGTCAGCAGAGAGCTGAAATGGATACTTTCCCAAGAGCTTGCAAGGGAAGAGGAAGGAGACTATAGCAATGGGGGAGTGTAAAGAGTCCTGTGTTATTAAATAATAGAAATACGAAGTTGCAAGCCCAGTTCTGACACTATGTCTGTGACTTTTGGTGAGTTTCTTATCTCTTGCTTTAACCTTTTGTTTCCTTATTCATTGCAATACAGTCCCTTACCTCTCCACTAAGTTTCAGTGTTAACCTACAATAACCCTTGAGAAAGTTATTTTGAGATTGCAAAGTGCTAGGTACAGTGTTATTGAGAACACTAGTCTGAAACCAGTCTTACCTTTCTTTCTTTCCTGGCTCTTCGGCTCTCTGATCCTTAGAATTTTTGCTAAAAATTCATGGTTTAGCCATATAGATATACACACTTATAAATTATTATCAACTCTTTTGCACATGTTCTCTTTGAAATATCTAACTGTAATTTTCTTCAAAATTTTCAGGCTATCACAGTCATTGACACCATCAAATAAAATGTAAATTCTCTATCTACCCAGAAAAAATGCATACTTTATTGATGAAACTGCAGGCCATATATTATTTATTTTTTCTTGTTTACTTATATGTCCTGTGCATTTATTATTTAGTGATAAGCAAATAAGAGGACAGGCATTATTATCTTTGCTATATGTCATTTTCCTTGGAAGAAGATACTGAACTTTTGTTTCCTCATTTACAGTACAAGAAAATTATTTATCATTATAAGAGCTAATATTTATGAGTACCTACTGTGTGTACTTATTTTCAATTATTAAGATATCATAGTTCCCAAACTCATCAGATGGCTGAGATAGATCCTTTCCAGATAACTTGGGCAAATAAATCATCCAGGTACTTGACCTGAATTATTTTATTTATTCCTCATAGAATTACTGAGTTCTCCTCTGTTTCCATTTTTGATGAAGAGTTTAGACTTAGTACAAATAAGAAACTTAGCAAGACTCCAGAGCCTTTACTTTTAACTGTTACCTTACGGTCTGTATGGAATCACTCTTATCATGATTCCTTTTTTGTTAACCTATTCATTGCTTCTTTTCTATGATGTGATACGTGTTTTCTGCAGCATTCTGGATTCCCAGTTCCTAATATTTTGTAGGGACTCGGTAAATGAATTTTGAACAAATGTATTAAATACTTATAAGATAGTCCCTGAGCTCAAGGTGAGTGACAGATGAGGAAACAGAAAATGGGTCATCATTCCTTCGAAAGGGAAGGACTCTAGGAACACATTAAAGAGAAAACTGATCATGAGAGGAATGACAAGCTGCTCTTATTTTCACAATTTATATCTTGAGGGCCATGAACCCAGAAAAATAAAATTGATTTGGCATTAGATGCTTCAAAGTCAACAGAAATATCCGAGTCTTCACACAATCAGCATACATCCAAATTTTGAGTGATGGGGTAGGAGTGAACCAGGAAATTGAGGAGACGGTCCATGCAGACACTTGGAAGCATTCCTGCTTTGTGTATTTCATGTAACAGTCTGTTTGGGAGACTCATGGGAATAAAGGTGAAAAATGAGATTGGAGGGGTAAGCAGGAAGATGTTACATGACGTTAGTAAAGAATCTGGACTATCTTCTGGAGATAAAGCATCCCAGGAGAGGAACAGTAGGCTCATCATTTTGATAAGTGAAGGATCTCTCTGGTAGGTAGCTGTATGGCAAGTAGATGGAAGAAGGATGGACTTAACACGTAGAGTACCAGGAGAAGGCTATTAAATCAGCTTATGTAAGAGGTGATGGAGCTTGGAATTAAGGCAGCAGCATCAGTGAGAATGGAGAGAAAATGTGAGAGTGGAAGATGCAAATATATATTTTGTTTTTCATCAAAGGATCATCCCATGCCCAGGGCTAGAGAAGAGGTGGACCAAACCAAGAGATGTCCCCCCCGCCATGCTGATACAGCACAGTCAAGTAGCAGATTCCTTGGCTTGTCTCCAAATTACATTCTGTAGTCTCTTTTATTGCCTTATTAATTGTCTCTATTGCTTTTTAGCAGCATCAGGCAAAATGAATTTCAAAATCCAGATGTGTGGAGGAAGTATCACTAACTAGAGCTTCAGCAAGTATTAAACTCCTACTAAACATATTTAATTTAGAGTTAATAAGGTGGTGGTATGGAAATTAAATCCCCCATGATTGTCAGGGAAGAGCACCTATTGAGGTATAAATATATGAAAGATAAATCTACTTGCAATGTAATTAATTCAAATTTGCAGAACCAATAAGTGTGTGACGATGTTCCTATTATTACATTACACTTGTGAGGAATGCTCGGGAATTTAATTAGCATTTACCCATACAACTAAAGAAAATGAGATATTAAGCATGCTATCTAATTAACTAGCTATAGATTGCCTGTTAAATAAATATTAAATGTATAAACACTTGAGACCAGGCTGAGAATATAGCCCTAACTAGACATCTCGTTTCTCATGAGGTTTTTTCCTCTTTCTCTCTCTTTTTTAACAATTGTAGCTACTTCCAAGAACTAAAAATACACAGAGGCCTTCAGTGGTATCTATATGCTTTGTCCATATGATGATTGTCCTTTTTGGTCAATTAGACTTTGCTCTCATCCTCTCTCACCAAAGTTAGGCTAAAGTTTGTACTGGGAGACTGCATGCATTATCCAAGGAAATCATCGTAACACTGTGGTCAGTTCTGTTAGATTGTCATTATCCCCATTTTACAGATAGAGCCAATGTGACCATGTTAATTTGCCCAACATCATTCAGCAGGGAAATGGTACACACTTTATAATTACATTGTTGCTAAATATCCCCTGTCTTCTACAAAGCAACCATAATGATCTTGATGTAAATCAGATAGATGTTACTCCTCCTTTCAAAACTCCCAAATGGGGGCACCTGGGTGGCTCAGATGGTTAAGCCTCTGCCTTCAGCTCAGGTCATGATCTCTGGGTCCTGGGATGGAGCCCTGTGGTGGGGCTCCCAGCTCAGTGGGGAGTCTGCTTCTCCCTCTCCCTTTGCATCTCCCCCCCACTTGTGCTCTCTCTCTTTCTCTCTCTCTCTCTCAAATGAATAAATAAAATCTAAAACAAAACAAAACAAAAACAAAAACAAACAAACCCCCCCAAAACCGAATGACTTCTCATACCACAAAGAGTATATGCTTCAGTCAGTAAGGCTCTGCATGATGTGTCCACTACTCATATTCCCCCTGACTCCACATCCATTACACATTTGACCTCATCTCTTACAACTCTCCCCTCCCTTCTGCCCCTGGCCCTGGGATTTTTGCTGCTTCTGGACCATTCCAGCCAAGCTCCAACATCACGGCATTTGCACGTACTGCTTTATATCACTCCTTCTTCCTTCACATCTCTGCAGAAATACTACCTTACCAGTGAGGGCTTCCCTAATCACTCTTCATTAAAGAGTGGGTTCATTCTTACCACTCCCTATCAACCTAACTTGCTTTTTCTCCTCCTACCATGAGACATACTACAAATCTTACATACTTCTTTGTTACCTATCTATCACCCCTGACTCTAGTAGATGGTTCACATGAATAAGGATTCACACTTGTTCATTGCTACATCCCTAGCACAGAAGCCCATGGTGCCTGGCACAAGGCAAATTCTTCACTGAATATTCAATGGACAAATAAATAAATGCTCTGTTAACAACAGCATCATACTAGAAGGTTCCAATTAACAATAATAATCTCAATTTGTATACTTTCCAAAGTTTGGGTCAATTAGTATAACATTTTACAGGGTTAGAAATGAGTGTTATTCTTTGCTTAATATTTTTCCTTAGATTTTTAACATAGTACCTTCATGCATATTCAGGATTAAATATATCATCTTTGAACCCAGTTTATTTTGCATTCTCCCCAAATATTATTAGGTACATAGCTATCACCTTGCTGTTTTCTTTTTGAGACTTTTCATCATATAGTTTCTCTAATTCAAGGCAGTTCAAATTTACCCACGTGCTTCAAATATCATGTGAAATGATCTCATAATGAATTCTGTGGGTCAAGGAATCCTTTTTCTATACACTACCAAGTTTTCACCTCTGGAAATTTACATCATCTTTTTAGGATAGACCTAGGGTATTTTTTTGTTAAAATAGGGAATTGCAGTGTGTAACCACTAAGGTCACTTCTAGGGAATGGAGTGGTACCTGATGAGCCATTATTTAGCTCCATGGATGTTCCTAGAGCACTGTCCGATATATATTTTTTTTATATCCATATTCTCAATAATATGTTTTCTCTTCTATTAAAAATGAAGGTGATTAATGTTTATAACTATATCCTTAGGAAGCCCATTTTTAAGGCACAGAACTATAAATGTTGAAGCCAGTATTGAACTCCTATCCATCTGACTGCAGAGCCAGCATTATTTCTATTTTTCCACTTGGGCCCAATAGTATATGTTAGGAAAAAGAGTGAGAAGTTCTTTTTTCAAATGAAAGTGTTTTTCTTTTGTTTGTTTGTATCTCTCATTGCTTTGATAAGTATCTTTGGATTTACAGTTTGCTTGGTTGATTGATTGAAACCTGGCTTCAAAGATGGCTTATATTCAATTCAGCTGAGCTTCTTAGCCTTTCTTTTATATAAAATTATTGAAAGGCTTAGGGAAATCAGAATTCTGGTGAGAATTCACCTGCTTGGCCACTTCTGAGCTATATCCCTTGAGAGATTCCAGACACTATTCCTTGCACTAAGACTTTGAGAAATACATTAGTAAGGGGGAATATTGACATTCTTGAGAAACTCCGTTATAGGTCTTTTCTGTAGGCGGAAAAATACTGGATAATGCTGCCACTTAACTGCTTCCTGAATCCAGGGAAGGTGATAAGATGCCAGAATGGCAGGGGCCCAGTGATGAGCCCTACCTGCCAGAGATGAGGTGGATGTAGTTTCCATGATGAGTGGCAGAAAATCTCTGGACTGGTGAACGAAAGTCTGAATTGAATAGTTACAGTAAAGAATTACAGCTTCTCAAAGAGTTTCAAGATTTTCACCAGTTCACAGACTTAGAACCTTTAGAATGGAGGAATGGAGGTTGCATCATCTTACGACCAAAATTTTATTACTGAAAATATTCCCCCTAGCTCTTACCAAAGGGTCCTGTGACCAGTTCCAAAAGNCTGAAAATATTCCTCCTAGCTCTTACCAAAGGGTCCTGTGACCAGTTCCAAAAGTAAGTATGCACTGAGAAAGAGAGAATGACCAGTGTTTTCAAAGATTGCTGACATTGATCTTAACTGTCACTCAGTTGTAAAGAACAGAATACTAGTGCAGTTCACCAGGAGACTCCAAGGATAGAGGTCAAGTGGTTAATAAAGTTTTGGTTCTGTTCCATTGCATGGTGAGTTTGGGTATGTCACAGAACCCATTCCATGGCTATTTCCCCAGTTCTGAAATGCATAATTGAAATGCACCTTGCAAAATCTTCACATTGATGTCTAGGAAGGGGCAAGTTAAATCCTCTAGTACTGCCTTTTTCTATCTTAATTGTAAAGCAAAAGTTTTTGTGCATTTCTGGAGGAATTACGAAGATTAGACCCACAATCAAGAACTCAAAAGATCTAGGGGCAGTGATACCCATCACATCTACTTACCACGTCAGTCTGGCCTATGTGGAAGACAGAGCAGTCTTAGAAACTACCTGTGGATTATCCTAAATGTCACCAGTTGGTTACTCCAATAGTGGCTATTTGTTTTTTTTTTAATGTAGCTTCTTTGCTGGAGTNTATGTGGAAGACAGAGCAGTCTTAGAAACTACCTGTGGATTATCCTAAATGTCACCAGTTGGTTACTCCAATCGTGGCTATTTGTTTTTTTTTAATGTAGCTTCTTTGCTGGAGCCCATATCACTGTACTTCTCAAAATTTTGACCATACTGGCCTTCTTTGTCTTCATTATAGCAAGCTCTCATTTAAGTCCAATTTATCAACTGTTTACCATCCCTAGAATGCTATGCCTCAAAATGTTATTTATCCTTAGCTTAAAAATCACTTCTCAGTAAGACCTTTGTGCGCCACCCAAAGTAAGATGCAGGCTGGTGTGCTAAGTGTTCGGGCTCATTGTTCCACATCCTTTGTCACGTTTCCTACATACTGTGGTTGCGTGCCCCAGGTTACCCATGGACTAGGTGTTTGGCACTGATTTGAGAGCAACGATACAAGAAGAAGAAAGACTCAAGATACCAAAATGTATCAACTCCTGACTATAAACCTCAGACCAACTCTATTAGACAAGTGTTACTAGCCCCCTTTTATAGGTAAACATATGTGATGCCAAGAGTGTAAGTGGCTTGGCCAGAAGTGACAGATCCAAGAGAAGAAAATTTGCCTGATGCCAGAGCTTTGTTCCAAAGCTCCACTGCTTTCTTTCAAAGACTTTAGTTATCTAATGTTCAGACTTAGAAAATGCTTCTCCCAAATATTCTTTCCCTTATACTATTAACGTATTATGACACAAGTTAGCCCGAAAACAAAGAGGATTAAATCCTTGCTTTACAGAATGGAATAAAAAAGAAGAGAATTCAAAAAATAATAATAATTTAATTTCGTTAAAAGAAAAGAATTCCATTGTTCCTCCTTCCCAAATCATCATTCTGCAAGAAGGAAAGAGTCCGTATGTCAGAATTAATTTAAAAAGTAGGCCAGATATTTACTTATCTTTCCTTGGTTACCATGATATGGCCAAAAACCTGGATCACAATGAAGTCAAAATTCTTTTGACTTCTCCCGACCCCACAATTGTGAATCCAGCTGGCACGGGAAAGTGGGTGGCCTTGAACACTGCATTTTTCTCACCAGCAAGATAATTTCTTCAGCTCCTTTTTCATCTGAAGATAGAATTAAAACAAAAATATAGCTCTTCAGCAGGAAAATTATACCAGAATACAAGAAAGAGCTCTAATAAAGTGGGAGAAAATTATCTCATGCCAGATGTCAGACCAGCATCGTCTAGAGCATATCCGACCTCCCTCACCATCACCACCACTACCCTCCCACATACACCCACACTCCCCAAGGGAGCATCCTTGGATTTTGGTCACTGTCTTTATTGTGATAAGCCCCCCATACCATAGACACACACACACACACACACACACACACACACACACACACAAGGATTCCTTGTATGTAGTATGAGTCTGAGGTCTTCCATTCAGACTAATGAATGGAAGTGGAGATACTAAAGTCAGACAGGAAAGGTTTTTTCTATTTAGAGTCCTTTTTATAAGTTCCATAGCCACTTAATTTCATTCATTTTGGAGCTGCTGATGCCAGTGTCATTAACTTAGTCAACATACTTATGGGCTGTCTATGCTACACCAGAGTTATTGATAGTCTCTTCTCTTCGTACTTTGGCTAGCCCCTTTTCCCCAATATGAGTGAAGCATCTACTATTTAAGTTTTAGTGGTGGTACTAAATCCTTGATACACATTATCTTATTTAATTATGGTGCTTAATCCTCAGAATGCGGGTGATGTTTAGTTATTACTGTCACCATTTTGAGTACACATCAGGCCAAATATATTGAATGCCTTGTTCAAGACTGAGTATCTAGTAGCTGTTGGAATGAGAATTCAAACTCAAGTCTTGCTGATGCCTTCCTTACTGCCTTCCTTCTATGTGCCTTTTCCTGATCCCCTATGGAATAATTAGTAATTCTCTCCTTACACCTGCTTTATTTTCTTTATACTTTTCTGTCTTGACTCTGTGTTATACTGTGGGCCCCCTTGCAGACTAAGAATTCAATCAGATTACATTTTGCCACCGTATTTCTGGTACCTAATGAGATGCCTGAAATAGAGAGTATACTAAGTAAGCCAATCCTTGTATTTCTTTGGGAGAATTGCTTATATAAAGGAGATATATAGAGTTAAAATGTTTAGAGTTGATATAGGAGTGATTGATCTTCATTTGCTGTGGGGCAAATGGGGAAAGCTTTTCAAAGCAGGTGGCATTGGAAATGAGCCTTGAAGAATGGATAATCATAATAACATCAATTATTTGTAATGCTTAGGAAGGTGGAAAAGGTGGTTAGATGAAAGAAAGATAGGCTATGTGTAAGCAAACATTCCAGTGCCCTTCTAAGCCAATAAACAAAAATACTCTCACAATGCTGAATTTACCAATAGATCTGTCACTTGCCTTCAGGTCTTTGCAAGTTAGTGTTTATAAAGTTAAATGCTGAAAATCAGAGAGCTGTCAGGAGTGAGGTAGAGAAACAGTGACATCTCTCCTGACCCAGCCTAAACTAGAACACACAGATGGGGAAAAGGACATGCCAATTGTTAGCTCGAATGGTGTGCGATGAACCAGATAGAATGATCTGGTGCGACAGCCTGGAATGTGTCAGAGTGGATTAGGGACGGAGGTCAAAGGTAGCCACAAGAGCAAATCACTAGCTGACAGTTCCAGAGCGAAAGTTCCAGCGGACAGCCCCACGAGAGGCATGGAAGGCAGTGGGCCCCACAGGCCAGCGTGTGACGGCTGCAGCAGATGGGGAGACCCTGGCAGCGGGCTCCCAAGTACACTTAGTGCCTTTGCCTGAGGGCATAAGCGCATGCATGTCAGAGGCCTTTTTTTTTTTTTTTAAGCAGTGGGTTGGGGGGATATCAGGTGCTCTAATTAGTGAGACCTATTTACACTTCTAAACTGTGAAGCCAGTGTCCTCACAGGAAAACCTGGTGTCTTTCAGCTGCATTTTAAAGAGTTGTTGATAGTTTCAAATACTAATCATCTCGCCTTCCACAACAGAAGATACTTATAAAGGGGAAAAGAGACAAAAAATATTGGTAGGGGAGGACATGGAATTTTTGGCAAATTCTGGGGCCTGCAAATGATGGACTGGAGCTTGAATGCTATCGGACCAACTGTCTACCTTTGTCTATCCTGCAACAAATTTATCTTCATCCACTTTGTGCTTGTGCCGACGTGGACCCGCTTCTTTCCTTCTCTCCAACACAGGCACTGTGATTCTTTTCACCTCCCCCGAATGCTCCAGAATCGAGAGAAATATTTTTTTCTATGTTCATGCGTAGTAGGCTTCTTTTGTGGGAGGGTGAGGGCAGGATTCACAAAGTGAGAAAAATAAAGAAACCACTGGAACAAAACGGAAATAGAGAAGAATATGCGTCCTCACCCAGGGTGCCTTAACCCTGAAACAGACTGCATGGCACGCCAGCCTCACTCGGATTCTCAATTACTGGTGCATGCACAGATGAACCCAAAACAAAGGTCAGCCTCTGCCCTTCCTTTCCAGTTCAGCTTCCTTAAAGTAGCAGCCATTTCTGAAGATTTTTTTTTTTGTCTTGATGGTTTCTATTCTCTTAGAATGTATACTTTGTTTGTTTTTGCAGTTTTTTTTAAAGATNGGTCAGCCTCTGCCCTTCCTTTCCAGTTCAGCTTCCTTAAAGTAGCAGCCATTTCTGAAGATTTTTTTTTTTTGTCTTGATGGTTTCTATTCTCTTAGAATGTATACTTTGTTTGTTTTTGCAGTTTTTTTAAAAGATTTTTATTTATTTATTTGCCAGAGAGAGAGACAGCCAGCGAGAGAGGGAACACAAGCAGGGGGAGTGGGAGAGGAAGAAGCAGGCTCATAGCGGAGGAGCCTGACGTGGGGCTCGATCCCAGGACCCTGGGATCACGCCCTGAGCCGAGGGCAGACACTTAATGACTGAGCCACCCAGGCGCCCCTGTTTTTGCTGTTTTTTTAACCAGGAAAGAAAAAAAGTAAAGACTCAATCTGACAAGGAACTCTCAAATACCTATTAATTTTTAAGCACTGTGCTAGGTGTTCGTATATGGTATCTAATTTGACTTTAGTTTTTGCCACTACGGTACAGGTCAGTTATATAGAACGTTTCATGTGATTAGCTGATTATTAAATACAATATAGAATACTTATGAGTTTGCATAAAACTCAGTAATATTTGTATTTTTTAAAATTTCCCATATATAAATAATTTTACAAAGTTATGTGGGACAGTTTCGTTACTCATGAGGCCAAGTGTTTGATCATTTTATCTGAGGATTGGAATAGAGTGTAGGGATTTTTCCTTGAGCAATTGCCTATATAGAAAAAATAAGTGGTGCATTGCAGATAGTGTTCTAGACTCAATTTCATCCCTAATTTATTGTGTGGCCTTAGAGCTCTTCATCTAGCTGGGCTGCATGTTCATGAATAAAATAAGTAGGATTTACATAATTTAATCCAAGATCCCTTCATAAACTAGTAGTCTAAAATCAAAAGCCCCAAGTCTCAAGGCATGAATTCTTGGTTGATTGTGATATGGAGGTAGAGTGTATGTAAACAATCACAGCATCACATTTATAGACGTGAAGAATTCAGGAGATGGGTAAACCGTATGAGCACTAACATTTGATTAATGTGCCATGTATTCCCATCAGATTACTTTTTTCTAATCTTACAGTGTCTACCATTTCATATTTTTCTTACACACAATCATAGTAAAACTCAGGGGATTTCAGTTAACTTGATCACACACAACATGTGTAGGTAACTGGGATTTAAAACCCCGTATCTGTGGCCCCATAAGCTACTCTCATATAATTATTGACCCCTGTCATTATTCTAGCCATTGGAAGAGTCCTTGGGTTGCTATGCTAATGACAGCAAATCCCTGTCCTTGAGAATTTCCATTTTTAGCAGAGCTAAAAAATCCTGTTCACAGTATCTGCTCATACATGCCTCTGTTATTGGACCTTGACAGGGTAGTTCAATGAAAATTCAAATAAGATAGTAATTACTTTAGGGTTAGATGTATAGAAGAAGGTAATAGACTTGGTAAGAGAGACATATTGAAAGAAGACATCCCATAGTACAGAAGATAGAGACTTCTGGTTGGGGACTAATATTTCTATGGATTCTCTAGCACTTTGGAGTTGACTACAGAGTTCTTTTTCTCACTTTGCTTGGCATCTCTCCTTTCTCATTCTGCCAAAGTCTAACGTAGTAATTAAGCCCACAGAGCCTTTCAGTGTGTTACATATGCACCCCTTCCGTCAAAGGATAGAGAGCATTGCATACCAGGGAGCCAGTTGTTCCTAACTCAAGGAAACATGTCTCTGTTGTGTTGCCTTGTGCCGGGCACAGACAGGAGTCTGCATTCCCTTTTACATTTGCTGGCACAACGTAAACCCTGGTGTATAATGGATTATGTTACATATATCAAATTATGAAATGCACAGTTCTTTTTAAATTTCTCTAAAGGGTGCCCTCTTATCATTTTTTATGCATTCTAGGGCTATGGTAGATATAAATTTATCATTTGAAATTCAAATGGTTATAGTTATAAAGCTGCTGACTCGTAAAAACAGGAAATCTAGCATATATCAGGATCTGAACGCAATGCATGATTTGCTAAACTTTCATGATAATTTCAATAAATTATTGAATTAGCTCTGTAGTTTTACAAATATGCTTGAAAAATGTTCAAATGGTTATAGCAATGAATAACATTTTTTGGTCTTTTGCCTTACTCAGAAAATAAATTTCAGCTGACAAGCAAGTTTGAGACATAGAAGCCACTCATCAAAAGAACAATAAAATTCAATTATTTAAATTTTTGCAAGGTCCACTGGAAAACTGACTTAAACTCTTATTATCAATCTGGCTCTTGCTGCTCTAAGTATTCAAAATGTTATTGACTTCAGCGTTTTTCCACAAAAAATCTTTAAAATTAAATCTAAAGTTCATGCAAAATAGTTCAGGCTTATAGAATTTTAAAGGATTTAATTGTGACCACTAGAAATTGGAACAGGAAAGAGACCCAGGATTCCAATGACAACTGAGATAGAAATGCGTGTCCGAGACCATTTAATATTTTGCTGACACCTGCAACATCTATTGGTTCTATTTACATAAACATGGACCAATTTGATCCTAACGCAAAGTTGAATTGAATCTGTCTCTTTCCTCTCATCTAAACGTGTAAAGCAATATGCTAGGGTTTGCTAACACTTCTGAGTTTAGACGACTCAGGACCTCAGATTGACTGATTTTTTTCTAACTTATTCCTTTTTTGCCCATATTTTAATGGAAATACTAAGCTAATTCAGCATATCTGGTTAGGGAACCACTATTTTTCACTCTGTGTAAAGGCTTGAATTAACTAGGTAACAGCTAATATCCACATCATTGAACAGATATCTCCTGAGATCTCTCTTAGTTGATGCATTTATTTTTTACTGATACAAATGTACAGCACAAAACAAATTCCTAGAAAGCACTTCCTCTGCACAAGGAAGCTTGTTCAAAAGTAGAGATACTTTGATCTACCATCACCCCTTAGAACCATTGGCATTTGCCATTCATAAAGTGTGAGTATCCCTCTACCCCAATTTTTATTCATTAATACACCTACATGTATCTAAGCATAATATGCAAGTGAACAGTATAGAAACATTTATGTAAATTAGATGAAAGGTTATATTATATCAGTGGGACAAAGAATGTCATACTCAAGGGCAAGGATTGTTTAATGCATTATTTAATGTAATGCATTATTAGTTTTGTTTAAATAAGTTCAAAAGTTGTTGACACAGTCACTGACATGAATGGTGGAAGTTGATCCACTGGTTGATTCTCTCAGTAAGTCTGTGAGGTAGGCAAGAAATAATTGTTTAATCTACAATATTCAATAAATAAATTTTAGTCCAAGAATTTTCTCAAACTCACATTTGGCAATTAAAAACAGAGGATATCCATTCAAATTTATATTTCAGATAAATAATGAGTAATTTATACTGTAAGCATGTCCCATACCCATATTTGAAATATTCCTATGCCAAAACAAACAAAAAATAGTGTCTTATGTTTACCTAAGGTTCAAATTACCTGGGATTCTTCATTTTATCCGACAACCACACACATCGTCAAAGTAGACTTATAGTATTCAAAAACATATCTTTTGTTTTCAAACCCAACATACTCTCTACAATGCCATACTGACTTAAAATGGAGACTTTGATCTATCACAATTCCCAACCACAGGGTAATGGCAACTCAATATCCATAATTTAGATAACTAGCAACGTAGAAACCATTGATATAGCTACCTAACCAATACTACCTGTGTCAAATAAAGAATAATTACAAAGATTCAGATCAGGCCATCTTTCAGTGTGATCTTTCTAAGCCGTGATCACATTACATCTTTCCCTTCTCTTGTCATCCTGAGTGTATGTTTTGTGTACTCCATTGCCACTAGCCAACACAATTGATTCAATTAGTACAGAATTTGACTAAAAGGTATTGATCTAGGGAAAAAACAATTACCTTGAACCTGCATTATGTCTTGTGTTGATAGTTATTATTTATTAAATCTATGAACTATAATTTATTGATTTTTTTTAGTACACCACGTTTCTACCTGGAATAAGATATATTTGAAGCCTTCCCTTGTGTTGACATGCTAATCATAGTTCACCACCATGTTTTGTTTGTGAAAAAAAAAATGGTATAGTTTGTTTTCATTAAGACACTCAATGTGCTGTTCATAGCATACCATTTGATTATGTAATAAAGGCTTTCCCTTCATCTTTGATAAAAGTTTCTCATTTTTCTATGTCATTTACTTTAATATCAAATCCCAACCCATGTATCCTTTAACATTCCTTGGATAACAAATATCAGCATTTGATAGCAAACAGTAACTTGCCGAATGGTTAAGATGATGGCCTGGAAGTAAGACTACTTGGCAAATATATGTCCCTTTGATTTCTCATTGTGTGCCTTTGGCAACTCTTACATGGCTTCTCTAAACTTAGATGCTTCTAACATAAAATAAACATAAAGACAAAACAGCACAGATGATCTCTCACAATCCTTGCAACAAGGATTGGAAAAGTACCAACTTCCCTAATGGAAAAGTACCTACTCCAGTGGGCCCTTATGATTATGATTCTTTCTTTTTTTATTTAAAGATTTTATTTATTTATTTGACAGAGATAGAGGCAGCCAGCAAGAGAGGGAGCACAAGCTGGGGGAGTGGGAGAGGAAGAAGCAGGCTCATAGCAGAGGAGCCTGATGAGGGGCTCGATCCCACAACGCCGGTATCACGCCCTGAGCCAAAGGCAGATGCTTAACCGCTGTGCCACCCTTGTGCCCGCATATGATTCTTATTATCTATACCTTATGGAGCAAGGTTTGTTTGCTTGTTTGTTTGTTTATTCTGGAACTCCTCTATCAAATTCACTAATGAACATAACACTAGTTTTCTACTTTATTGGAATAATTTACTCTTGGTTTCATTTTTTATTGTTGTTGTTTTATTCTCCATTCTGACTTCATCCTTTCTGATTATTACTATTAACACTACTAATAATAGCCAGATACAGATAGTGAACAGGGTTCTATGTTGGGAATCAGGAAAAGAAAAACAAACTATTTTTTATGTCCTAAGTACTACTGATCGTCTGTGACCTTGGGACATTTATCTAAATCCTCATCTCCATTTTGTAGTCTGAGAAACTATATGTTATCTGCAAGAGTGGATGTGAGAACTGGAGATAAAGTATCCTAGGCTTGGTGAGTTCTCAATAAATAATGGCTATTATACCACTCAGCGAGAGGAGAGGTCTATTTTATTTTATTTTAGGTTTTTTTTTTTAAGATTTTATTTATTTATTTGACAGAGAGAGACAGCCAGCGAGAGAGGGAACACAGGCAGAGGGAGCGGGAGCGGAAGAAGCAGGCTCCCAGCGGAGGAGCCTGATGTGGGGCTTGATCCCAGGACTCCTGGGACCATGCCCCGAGCCAAAGGCAGACGCTTTAACGACTGAGCCACCCAGGAGCCCCGAGAGGTCTATTTTAAAGAGCACCCTTGGCATCATAGCCTTTCTACTAATTTTCCTCAACCCCCTTTGCCAACAGCAAGCATTCAGTATGCCACAGATATACATTTTGGTGAGACTCATTTTACAGTAGATTGGAATTATTTATGGAAAGTTGAAATAGACTTCCTCATAACCCAAATAGAATTTATTGGGATTCTTTGAAATTATCATTCTTTAGAGTGTGAGAGCCTTGAAAGAAGGGAATTAGAAAATATCTTTGCATTCCTGAGACAAATACATTGGCCACCTCTTATCATCTCTTTAAATGAAAGGAGGAAAATACGTAGTGAGTGCTCACAATGTGTTGGCTCAGTGCTGTGCTTTGCTGCATTTCACAGGTCAGAGGAAAAAAATAATGAGATGATCTCTTCCCATCTTAGAAATGAGTCAGCTAAACTTAGATCAGTACTCTATACACACAAATGATTCTCTCCATTTCATACATAAAAAACTGAGGGGTGAGGAGGTAAAACAATCCTTACAAATTGTGTCAGGTAGGTATTAAAGAGGCTAATATATCATAAGTACCAAGCATTTAAAAAGGGACTCAAAAAGTGCCAGTTCCGACCCCACATACTTTCCAAATCCATAGTGAGCGCAGTCGGAGTGGGATTATTTCCCCTCAAAAGGCACACATGTCTGGAAATAAGGGGAAATGGCTCACATCTGGAGTGTGTCAGTAGCGGATCGTGTGTTCTCAATAAGCAGGGGCAAACTACAGCGTGCGCGTACAGAAGCCGAAAGTGCGGCAGTGACAACAATCACTCCTGCATTGGCATTCAGAGAGAAAAGTGCTTGTCAAGATCAAAATGCTAATCAGAACTTGCTGGGAAAGTCAGCCGTTCCCAGCTGCAGCCAAAGCAGCAGGTTGCTTGAAGCAGCTGTACAATATATTAGCACCTAGTCTTTACCGAACTGTCTGTGCAAGAATGATCAGAAAATGGTCAGAAATAAAACCAAGGACGTAGATGTTGCATGAACATCAGAATGACCACAATTAGTTCTATTCATTAGAAGTGAGTGTCACTAAATCCGGGTCCCACTTAAAGGGAGAACATCATGCCAGGGCATGAATTCCCTGGATATGGGGATTATTAGTCCATTTTAGAGGCTGCCTGCCATGTTATAAAGTGCACCTAACACATAAGACATACTCAGTAGGGTTGCATGGGTGGCTCAGTCAGTTAAGCAGCTGCCTTTGATCAGGTCCCGATCCCGGGGTCCTGGGATCAAGCCCCAACTCCAGCTCTCTTCTCAGTGGGGAGTCTACTTCTCCCTCTCCTTCTGCCCACCCCCCAACTCATGCTCTCTCTCACTCTATCTCAATAAATAAATAAAATCTTTAAAAAAAAAAAGACATACTCAATAAATGTGGGTTGAAATATGTTAAGAAGAAAACCATAGGTCCAAAATGGCGTCAGTTACGCCAAGTCTGGCAAACCAAGACTTAATACCTAACCTAACTACAGTTTCAACCCCTTGGAGATATAACCTTTAACCAGCCAATATGGAATGTCCTGTCAATACTAGGAAATTTACCAATAGAATGCTTTAGCTCCCCTCAGAGGGCAGCAATCTTGCCAAACAATGCATTCCTTGTTAATAAATCCTTTTCTTTTTTTAAGCCCTCTCTCTGCAGTTAAAAACCTTTTTGTTTTGTTTTGTTTTTGTTTATCACTGTGGATCATCCTTTACTTGCTAGATGGGATGCTGCCTGATTCATGAATGGGTTGATAAAGTCAATTAAATCTTCAAATTTACTCAGTTGAATTTTTGTTATGCAATAAATCTAAAGACATGTTAGAATGGTTTTCTACAGATTTGTCTTAATATGTAAAATGAATGTAATGATTTTTCTGTAGTCCTTGAGTTTATGCAAGTTTTTCTATGTGGACTTGACTTGTAGTGACTGATGAATATTAGTTCTCTTCTGTCTTCTCTCCCTTAAATCTTAATATTCCTAGATCTTGAGATATTTTTATATCACATCCTTTAAAATCTGCAGTGACCTTTCCAACAACTGAACTAACCCACTCACTCTCTGCATCTAAGAAAAAATAAATATTTTTTTCTTATATGATTCTAAGAAATCATTGTTATCCTAATGGCCAGGTTTAAGTTTCTAAAGAATGAGGATTATCCCAACAACGATGATTTTGGCATTTGTTTCTTGTTTTAATCTGTAAATAAACCCTCACCTCACTACATAAGTCCATTTATCCATGCAAATAGTGATATTAAACTCTACGATATAATGTTTTTGCTCTAAAAAGGTGCAAAACCCCTAAAAACAAGGTAATTGTTTCTTCTTAGGGGACTTATTTGGTTGCAAACATCATTTTAAGAGAGAAATGGGAAAAGAGAACTGTAGTCATCTCAATGGATACATGTTAGAAGGGCTTCCAAGATTTTACATGGTAGCTATATGAGATGATTCTTCAGAATGCTGTTTCAAAGGGGTTCAGATATCAGTTATCAGTCAATAGCTATATTGGAGACTCCACAAATGATTCTGATGCACTCCAGGGTATACTGATCACTGGTCTACAGGTAATCAGACAATATCTGTGTCTATATCAATAGTGTAGCTATATCGATTTCCATGTATATTTATAGCTACATCAACATAATAAATGTAATTCCAGTCTTAGCATTTATATCTTTTCCATTCAGGAATAAAGAGACATATAGTCTGGTAAACTAAAGTACTGGACAGAAGTCCAGTCCTGTCACATGGATGGGAAAATTTTTTGACAGGGGTGAGGGAAGTGGATTTAGAACTATTCCTTCTTATCCCATCAAGCCATTTGGCTGCCCTTCCACCCATAAGCTGTCAAACAAATACTGTCTCCTCCCTGTTTCCCTTCCTGAGGAGAATTTCATGCTGATCAAAATCTTCTCAAAAGTCCTGAGCCCCTCCTACCCCATAGGAATGCCCCTATTTGGCCAGGTACTCAAATCAATTTGCCTTTGCTTAAATCTCCAGGGGAGATGTCATATGGTGAGTCTTTCTTGATGCCTGAGATTTGTCCAAATGTGTGACACAGATTCAGTATTTCTGAAAGTAAGACATGTGTTTTGGCCACAGTTCGCAGTGGATTTGAACTGTTTATTTCCCGTCAAGAGGTTTCTTGGGTTCCTTCTGGCTAAGATTCACTTTGAAGCTGATGGATCATGCTTTTGTTTATTTAATAGACATTGACCTTCTAATATGTTTGTGGAATAGCTCTAGAACCTCTGGGCAATTAAAAAAATGAGTTAGATGTGCTCCATGACCTTAAGAAGCTTATAAACTCCTACGGGTAAAACAGATTGTTCCACTGGTAACCGTAAGGGTTTAATATCACAGTAGGCACTCAATCACTATCGGTAAATTAAGGAGATCCCAGAAGAGAATTGTCATCATACGACTGAGAAAGCTAGCGGAAGGGTTACTAATTTTCATGTTGTGGGACAGAAAACACCTCTCTCCTTCCACATCTCTAAATATTGAAATCTGATGCACCTCCCAGGCTTTCCTTAACCATTAGTGGAAATAAAAAAATTCAAGCAGGTTTTACCCGAGTAAAGTAGAAAGGTGGAAAAATGTGTGCTATATCTGAGAAATGATGAACAGATTGTGGGGTTAGCAGTATGGAGAATATCAGGTGGAGTTAGGCCAAATATAGAATCATGAGATAAAGACAGTTTGGGGAGGATAGTTTGTGATAATTAAATAACACTTCCTCTAGGAGCTACAACAACAACAACAACAACAACAAAACCCAGCCACCAGTCCCTTAATTTCTTCTCCAGTATGTGTTTCCTCACCATCTCTGTGACTGTCCTCCTCTGGCCCTTACATTTTGACAAAGTTTGAGGCATTGCCTTGGTGATCTTACAAAGCTAATACTCCCTTAGGAGAAAATGTAACAAAATTGAGTTCTGTTTCTAAGCAGCAGGCCAGACCGTCTTTAACTTCTCCAGAATATGGTCAATTCCATCCTAATTCTTGTTAGAGTTAGATGGACCAATGGATTTGGCATTTCCTCTTTAGAATGTGTACTCCTTGAGGAAGGATAGCTTGTTTGGTAAGTCAAGCTAATAGTGTCTAAATCAATTTCCTCCATGCATAAAATCAGCAGAAAATGAATACTGAGCTTTCAGGAGCTTGAATGGGTGGATCACTGTATTACATCCACGAAATTAGATCCGGGACTCAAATCCTCAACAGATTTATGTTTTATCCTTAGATAACACTTTGGGTCCTCTTGGTATCTCATCTGTGTAAATACTCAAACATAGGAGGTACTTTTGATATTTAAAATACTTAAGTGTGTCTTGTAGTCTGTATAATGGGCTTTGTCATCTCACAGTTGTGTATAAAAGCTAACATACATCAAAGTTGCAGTGGTTCAAGGAGGTAAATTAACTCACATCACTGATCTGATCAGAGTCTATATGTGTAATCATACAAGATTAGAACTTTGTAAAGAGAGAAGCCTTTAGAGAATTTAGTGCAATTTCTCATCATGCGCTGTTATCCCTATAGTGTTGTCTCCTTAAACATTCTGAATTAGAACTCAAATTTTGATGTGCTCTTGAGAATAAGCAACGTGATCAGTTTGGCTGGGGTTGGACTGCTTAACTCTGGTCACATCTTAGGCAGGTATGTGACAGCAGGAACCATGTAGATATAATTTAAGCATTAGACAGAGGAGGCAGAGGCTAGGAGTGGGTAATTCATGTTAAGGAGAAATCCACCAGATTACTCCTAATGTTCACTCTATTTCTGCTTCCTTAGAAATTGCCAGATTTTGTATTTCACGGTCCAGTAGCTGCATTGCGTAAGGAGTCCAGAGAAATTGCTATACGCTGCCATTTATTAAACATGTGAAGGGTGCTAAATATTGTCTAAGCACTTTCCTCATCTAAAGAACAAAGGTATTATTATTACATCCTTCAGAAGGAAACTGTGAGAATTATCTAATGCATCTGAAATTTCCAGTGGCTCAGAGAGATATTCTGCATCTAAAATGCTGTCATTTGAAATTATTTATTGATGCCAGGCAATTTGCTAGGCGCTGAGGGTTCAGCACAGAACAAAAGATATAGGAATACTAATTTCATGGAGATAATATTATAGTGGATAAAGACAAGCAATAAACAAAATATATCAATAATCAAATTAACAGGTAAGGAAAGGGCTATATAAAAAACAAAATGGTAAAAACATAAGGAAGTATGTGTGCAAGGTCTTCTAGGAGAAATTAATCTTAATTTGTGATTAATTGAACAGCAAAAGTAAACCATATGATAACAAAGAGGGAGAGCATTTCTCATGATGGGAATTTCTAGGTAAAAGTCTTTAAAGATTGGAGGATTCAAAGACCAGAAAGAAGCCACTGTGGCTTGAAAGAAGTAAGGGCTGGGGTTGTAAGATGTGGAGTGGTAGGGTATAAGGTAAGAAAGATCGATAGGAACCATGCTTTGTAAACTTGGGTAGGCCACAGTAATGAGCTTGGGTTTTATTCTCACATAAAGAGAAACTATGGAAGAGGATAGCATGACCCTACTTGAGTTTTAAAATGATGTCAGTGGGGGCGCCTGGGTGGCACAGCGGTTAAGCGTCTGCCTTCGGCTCAGGGCGTGATCCCGGCGTTATGGGATCGAGCCCCACATCAGGCTCCTCTGCTGGGAGCCTGCTTCTTCCTCTCCCACTCCCCCTGCTTGTGTTCCCTCTCTCGCTGGCTGTCTCTATCTCTGTCGAATAAATAAATAAAAAATCTTTAAAAAAATAAAATGATGTCAGTGACTTCTGACTGCAGAAGAAATTATGGGGGAACAAAGTGGAAGAAGAGAGACAACTTCTCTAGCACAGATGGGTGATGGAGATCCGTTGAGTTAGAATGTCAGCAGTGGAAGTGAAGAATGATTGCTGTAGAATAGCACTGATCAGCAGAACTTTCTGTGTCGATATTCTATATCAGAGCACTTGAAATGTGACTAGTATGACTGTGGGATTCACTTTTTACATTTTATTTAATTTTAATTCATGTACATGTAAATACCACACATGGTGACTGGTTTCTCCATTGAACTGTAGAGCTCTAGAAAGTGAACATTTGGAATCAAACTGGCATGACTTCAAAAGTCCATGTTCTTAACTACCACCCTACAGTGCATCACTTAAAACATGTAAAAGAGACATTCTTGAGCTACTCCATTTCTAATGCTTTTTGGGCTCCCTGGCACAGAAAATGCTATCACCGACTCAGAAAGAATAGAGATAATGCCACCCAACACTTCCCCACTATTAGTGCTTCTGTAGAGGACTGCTGCCTTGCAATTCCCCCTTTTGATCACAGCATGTTCTATAAAGTGAGGAGGAGAGACACGTTTATTTTCTAAGAACACTTAGCTGAACTAGTAATGTGTTTAGTACCAAAGACCTGCTTTAAATTATGAAGAGATTGCATTTAAAACTGTCTCTTCCCAGTTGATTGTTAATTTATGGCGTCATTATTAGTGACAACAAATAGCTTCTCTGGTATGGTAAGAAATGCAATTAGATTGTCACAGACTGTCAGTTGCTGTATTTGGGTGTGATTTTTTTTTAAATGCATCTCTTATATAAGCCTCCCATGCTAATAATAATAGAAACAGAACTTGCTGTTTTCTTTTTAGGGAACGGAAGTAATTATAAGCACAATTCTATTATATTCAGAGTGAGAACTGCAGCAAGGAAGTTGCAGTAAATATTGGGGTCCTCAAGATTCCCCCTGTTTAGTAAGAGCCTACATTCAATAAGAGCTCAAGAAATATTTTAATAAATAAATAAATAAACAAAAAGGGCCTTTAAAAATAAAACTCCAGAATGAATATATCTATGTTGTACCCTTTTTCTCAAATAATCTCATTGCTTGTTGGAAACTTAGTCCAGTATTTTTCTCAAAATATGTGTAAACTCCTTTTGGAAAATTTTCGGTATCCTCTATGTGATTAGCTAAGGAAGACATAATTGTTAGCCTGCTGGGTAGGTGGTGGGGGGTGGTCTTAGGAGCTCTGGGAACTCAGAAAGTAAGTACTCAAAGACTTCTGACTGACTGTGATTTGCAAACCTCTCCACTCAGCACCCTGAGTGAATAGGGATCAGTGAAAGTGCCTTTGGAGTCCCTTGCTCTGTTATAATAAACACCCTCTCTGAGGATCCGAAGCGATTTTTCGATTTAGCAAAAACCCAGCTCCATCATGGTGAATAGTGTAGATAATTAAATTTGAAGAGATTTGTCTTTGTTCAAAGATGCAATATGATTATAAATACATAAAACAAGCTCATAAACTGGAATGACAGCATGAGATTTCCAGAGTATTCTCTGAGTCTCAGTGGTGCAATTGGACTTTTGCTGGATCTACTCTAAAGGAGGAAAAATACCTTCAACTCTGGTTTCTGAAGACTAATAGCATTAAGAAAACTGGAACCCCTGGAAAAACTCAGCAGCAACCTCACAATATCTGAGAGGCGTGTTTCTGAAGATAGACACACAGACCGAAGTGCGAGTCCATCTCTTCCTAGGGATGTTTAAGAAATCTCTACCTGATCAGTCTAGTAGAAGGGCTTTTGTGATATTTGCAATCAGCAATATTCCTCTTATTTGTTTCTTTTACAGACCCTTTTATGTTACTTCACGTAACCTTTGACATTGAAGGAAAAGGAGAATGACAAATACATAAGTTAGTTTCACCAGGCTTCAATCTAAATTCTTCTCCAGGAAAAGAAAGAAAGTTGATAGTTCAAATATCACTCTCTGTGATTGGTCTGCCTTCACATAGTTGATTCCAGGAAAACCTGTTGAGAAACGATGATGTTCCAAGTCCTGAGCCAGACCTGGGAGAGATGTGGTTCTTGCCTGCATATAAATTTTGGTAGATATATTGCTACTAATGAGATTCCACCTCATTGCCAATACTGTACCCTAAAAATTGCGGGACTCATTCTACACTGAAAACTTCTCTTGCCCATAAATAGTTCAGTATTTATAAAGCACTTAGGATTCACAAATGCACTGAATTCTACTCACACAGGCAGTAGTGGTCAAATGACAGTGACTACCAAGCTACCAAGACACTTATTCTCTATTGAACGTGAATTGTCTCCAAGTCCTATATCTTTGATGACTATAGTCTTTCCTGAAATCTAGACTGATATCCAGTAGGAAGGTGAACCTAAAATCATTTTGTCAAAATTAATATGTCCAAAATCCAAAATTTTACTTCTGGTCTCCAAGCATCTTTTCCTATAGTCTTTATCCAAGATATTCTCTCACCACTTACTCATTTGCTCATCACAATATGCAGGAGTTATTGCAATCCTTTCTTTTCTTTGACCTCTGCATCCAATTCTTTATCCGTTTGTTCCAACCACATTTTGAAAGCATCCACTCTGTTCCACCTTCATTGCTACCACCCTAGTCCAAGCTGCCACTATCACCATTCTGGACCATCTTGTTCGTCTTTCTCTCCCACTCTTACCTGGCTACACACCATTCAGTACGAATCAATGGAAGGATGCTACTAAAAGCAAATTGCTCTGAAAAAAAAAAATCACTTAATCACCATCTACTGGATGTTTATTTAAATGTTAAACTTCACATGTGACCTAAAATGATTATCTCTCATCTAATTATCAAATACAAGCATACCTCGTTTTATTGTGCTTCACAGATATTGTGGGTGGTTTGTTTTTTGTGGGTTTTTTTGTTTTGTTTTGTTTTATTTGTTTTTGTTTTTGGTTTTTGTCTTTGTTTTATTTTTAGTTTTGGTTTTTTGTTTGTTTGTTTGGGTTTTTTGGTTTTTTTGTTTGTTTGTTTTACAAATTGAAGGTTTGTAAGCAACCTTGCATCAAACAAGTGTATCGGTGCCATTTTTCCAACAGCATTTGCTTCCTTCATGCCTCTGTATCACATGTTGATAATTCTCACAATATTTCAAACTTCTTCATTATCATTCTATTTGTTATCATTATCTGTGTTCATCGATTCTGAGTCACTGAAAGCTCAAATGATGGTTAGCATTTTTTTTTTTAGCAATGCAGTATTTTATAATTAAGGTATGTACCTTTAAAAAATGACACTTTGTCCTGATACAGGACTAGATGCTATTTGGTATGAGGAGTTAGTGAGAAGATGCAATGGAAAATTCTTTCAGACATGCATATGTGAGGATTATTTTTCTGAGAAATGTCTTCTGCCATTTTTTTTAAAGACGTAATGCTACTCCCACTTAATAGCCGAAATTATAGTGTAAACGTAAGTTTTGGATGCACTGGGAAACCAGAAAATTCATTTGACGCACTTTATTGCAATATTTGCTTTATTGGGGTGATCTGGAACTGCAACCACAATATCTCCAAGGTGTGCCTATACACAAAGCTCCGCTGACCTCAGTGCATTAACGGGCCCCCTACCGGTAAATCTCTTTCAGGGTTCTCATTTGATTACCTGGTTTCTTAATAACACTCAGATCTCTTCAGCTAAACCTTAAGTGACTGATCCTATCAAAAATATAAAGACTCCAGTGTAACAAGCCAGTCTCAGAGGGACAGATACTTTCCTATTCTACTTATGGGAGGCATCTGAAAAAAGTCAAACTTACAGAAACAGAGAGTAGACTGGTGGTTTCCAGGTGTTTGAGGTGAAAATGAGGAGTCACTGTTCAATGGGCATACATTTTCAGTTATGCAATATGAACAACTTCTAGAGACCTGTACAACACTATGTCTACAGTTAAGGATACTGTATTTGTATACTTAGAAATTTAAGAGGGTATATTTCATGTTAAGTGTTTTCACTACAATAATAAAATGGAAAGCCTCCCTCCTCCTTATTTTATCACTATGACATCACCTGTTGAATTCCTTCTTTACAATTCTGACTCTCAAAAATTATTTCATTCATTTGAATACCTATTAGAATGCAAATTCAGCTAGGCGGGGGCAGGGCGTGATGTATTTTGGTTCTGCTCTCTTCCCAGAGTCTAGCATATGGACCAGCACATAATAGATACATACTAAATATTTATTGAACAAATACATGAAGAGGTCTTTGATTCTGAACACGCAGACCATGTGAGAACCACTCTACCACTGAGGATATGTCATTGTCACTCAAGGACCTTGTCACTTCTTCTCACAATGGAATCCCACAAGGAGGCAGTCCTCTCTTCAGCAACTGGCACATTATAGCTATTGAGATTTCAGAAACACAACACACATTCTAAATATAGTGCCATGAGTTCAGTGATTTCAAAATAGCTCTCCCGAGGGTGTTAAAGGCTTTCACTCAAACAAGCCACCTCACAAATTAATTTGCTAGTTTTAAATCTTTATTAATGCAAATTGACTTGATACAGTAAACATATACAGACAAGTGTTCAGGTTTCCCTTTGCTGTCTCCGCACACTGAGGCAGTGTTAACAAGAAGCTCGGCAGAGACACAACTTCAACAAAGAACATGGTTGAGCCCTCCCATCTAAGCCGACCAACTTCCTGTTCCCAAAATGAATCTCACACTTACTTTCAAAGGTGATTTTATAATTCCCTGCAGACACCTTATCCCCAGAAGGACAGAAATTGACATGGTATTTCTGCAACAAGAAATTTTTAGAATAAGCAGACCTGAACACTGATCGGCTTGAGCAGACATGTGGTGCAGCCAAGTCATGTAGTGTCAGCGACTGCAAAACGTAAAACTCACACAGGAAAGATGGAATCACTTGCTCACTGTGCTCCTTGCCTGAAATATCGCTTCCTAGTTCAGGATGCCCGACGGAAGGCAAACTGAGGATAAAAACAGAAGGCCAGACTCACTTTCTTGGTCTCCAAATGGCAGAACACATTTCTTTCAAAAATAATCCTTACATGTGCTCAATATTGTGCATGTCTAGAAGAACTCTCCATTGCATCTTCTCTTTAAATCCTCATAGCAAATAACATCTAACCCTGTGTCAGGACAACCTATCTTTTTTTCCCCTTTAATTTATTTCAGGTATAGATAAAGATAATGGGGAAGGCCTCCTGAATTTTAGGGAAAAAAATAAGTTAACAAATGGAGCAGAGGTGGGACATTTTGAATTTAGTTTTAATCTGTAACCAGGATGTTAACAGACATAAAGATTCAAGTCTCATGCATTGAATAAATGATTAATTCAAGAATATCATCACACCCCTTTACAGAGAAGAAAACTAAAGCTCAGAGAACTTAGTTATATAGATAAATATAAGTATAAATCTATCATCTTATCATGTCCCCTCTTCCTCAGCTACCTTGTCAGCTAGGCAAATGCAAACACAATTTATAAGTGGAAAAAAGATGAGGATCACAGAAATTTTAAGGGTTAGACAATGTATGGTTAGCTGTTGAAATTTAAAAGCATCTAACAAATAACACTTCAGTTATTAGTTATTTATCTAACAAATAACACTTCAGTTAACTAATGGTTTAGTACTATTTTAATTGTTTTCAAATTCTTTCTTCCCCAGTTAAAGGAGGAGGTGAGAAAAAAAAGCACAACTGTTCTGTTCTCCATCCACCATTTCTGTGTCTGTCCTTGTAAATTCCAGTAAAATAGTCACAGGCAGCTGGTGAGATTTGGACATTTGTTTGTTTTTCCCTAGTTTTTGCCAAAGATCTAAACATAACTCCCATAACTCCATGGTGATTCTAGATTGTCTTTGAAATTAACATTTTGGCTTTTTTCCCCCCCACAGAGCTGTAGAGTTTTAATAATATAAAACATTTGCCAAATTGGGCAGTGATCTATGTGTTTAATAATCATGGACTCTTTGGGGCCCCTGGGTGGCTCAGTTGGTTAAGGCTCTGACTATTGATTTCGACTCAGGCCTTGATCTCGGGGTCATGAGATCGAGCCCTAGGTGGGTCTCCACAACCTCTCTGCAAGGTCTCCATGGCGGGCTGTGGGCTAGGTATGGAGCCTGCTTAAGATTCTTTCTCCCTCTCCCTCTGCCCCTCCCACCCCTGCATACACTCTCTTTCTGTCTCTAAAATAATAATAATAATAATAATAATAATAATAATAATGAACTATTTTAAGTATCTAAAGAGGAATATTATAAAGAAAAAGCTACGGCAGCTTTGTTCGTGTTAAAGATAAACTACTTTTGTTAAATATCAAACTAGACTTGGAGGGTCACTATCATTTGGTACCCATGGCACTTGAAGATTAGAAAGGACTGCTCCTTAGAAGAAAACTGTGGAAGTGTCAAAAACAGTTTGATTTCTCATATCTTAAATTTAATTTCCAAATTAGAAGGCAATTTTTCCCCATGGACTGTTTTTTTCGCATGAAAGAAAAATATATGTGCACTGTCCAATATGACAGCTACTAGCCACATGTGGCTCTTAAGCAATTGAATTGTGTCTAGTTCAAAATGAGATATAAGAGTAAAATGCACACTGGTTTTCAAAGACTTAATACAAAAAGAACTCATAATAATTATTAATATTGATGACATGTTGAAATATAGGATTTTTAGTGTATTGGATTAAATAATATTAAAATTAACTTAACCTGTTACTTTTTACATTTTATACATGGACCCGAAGAGATTTAGAAATTCATGTGTAGCTCATATGGATAATACTGAATTAAATATTTTAGAAGTGTATTTAGAAACTGCAAAGGTGTAAGTACATATTCAAAAACCTTCTTTACCTGACAAATGTTGAATGCTGATCTCCACTTTGTACTTGGGAATACTTATCTTGCAATGTGTGCAAATTATCTTTGATATGTCATTTATTTCAATAATTGTGGAGAAAAAAGCTCATAAAAAGTGCCATTTTTCTCTTTTCGTAGAATTTTAGTAAAGATAAAAGAGAATGGGGAAAGTGTCCTAAATTTCATAAATAATTAGGTTAAAAAATGGGGCAGAGGTAGTTCAGAGATAGAGACATTGTACTTTAAGCTCACTGACATATTTTTATTTCATAATTCTTTGAGATATTTGATATAAGGATAGGGTCACAAGATAAAATTCTCAAAAAAGAAAAAAAAAAAAGATGCAAAACCGCATACACAAGATGGCCTTAGGAGGGGGTAGGGGAGACTGGATGGTAGGGAGATGCACTTTTATGTTTAAAAAAGTTGTTATTTCAATGCGATCGACATAGGTAGATTGATAGATTATGGGTGAGTTCTGCTTTCCCCTTAGGATTTATATTTATAAAAAACTCTAAGTTTATTTTTTATATTGTCTACAATCAAGATACAGTAACTTTATCTGAAAGTGTTTCTTTATTAAAATACAAAGTATTTCCTTTAATAATTATCTACAAAGCTTTTAATACTAGCCAGCAGCGAGAAGAAGAACTCTCACAGATTTCATTCCAAGAGCCAAGAATCATCAAAGGAGGGAAGTTTCCCAGTGAACAAGGCCAAAGTAAAACACTATTAAAATTTTCTCTGTAATTACATGCATCGTCTAGTCTATATAACAGAGACAGACGGGAGGAGCCTGAGGCTGTGTCCATACAGTCTGGCTCCCAGGTACTCTTTCAACTATTTCCCCATTTCATGTATAGAAACACCACAAGGAGACCTTGGCTGTCAGCTCCTTGGAGAAACTGCATCTAAAACTTTGTGAATTGGATTGAGAGGCTTTAGGGTAGTTTTCCCGTTATGTTTGTAAGGACAAACGTAATCTTTTTAACTTAGGATGCAAAAAGATGTCCTGGTAAATTTCAGCAAAAACATAACTCTGAAGGGTTAAGAATGTCTTTTGTCACTCCCTAAGCAAGATGAAATGGATCTTTATACTTCTTTTGGTAAAAGGATTGAAGGAGAAAAAAAATCTTCAGAAGCGGAATAAAAAGATATGTGGTGCTTTCTATGGGAGATGTGGAAAGGAATTTTTATCTAAATGGAAAAAATACATTTTCAAATAGAAAATATAGATTTCCCTGAGCATTTGTGCAAGAAAATTGAAAGAATAAATGAGGAGTCAAAGTCATCACAAATAAGAGGGAGATATTTATTTGAAAAATGTTAATAGAAGTAAAATGTATGGAATATATCAGAAATTGGCCTGCAGACGACAAGCAGAGCTGACAAAATATAGGCAGATGCCCGTTAAGGTGCCAAACCTTGAAAGCACTGGAAAAAGTACCTATCAGGGAACCAAGATGATTTGCAATGAATTTAAAATGAAAGCTTTGCATTTCATTTTTACAATGTAAAAATGTCTCTTAAATATTGTCACAGGGGAAAATTGTTTTATCAATAAAGAGTTTGTTTGCTTTCATAGCCCTTAAGCCTTGAGAATCTATAAATTTGTCTCTCTCTAATTTGGAGTTGGAATTATTTTAGGTAATTCTTGCTACCCAGTTAACGTACCTCTATTTTTAATCACTTATTAATTCAACAAGTGTTTACAAAGCAACTACTATGTATCATTTATTATGCTGGCTTTAAAATATAATGATGGATAGAACACAATTTTGTCTTCCATTGCTTGTAAGGAAAAATATATATATATATGGCTACTTATTTAGTTATTACTGGTGTGATGATAGGAAGGAAAAGTAGCTGAGGCATGTGGTCAAGTGCTGAGGTTTGAAGACTTCTCTAAGAAGGTAGCCGATGAGTAGAGATTGAAGGTATCAATAAGGATTAACCAGGGAAAGAGAAGAAGTGAGGTTATAAAATGCTCTAGGCTGAAAAAGCAGCCAAAGTGAAGACCCAAACTCAGGAAGGATTGGGACTATAGTAGGGACTCAAAGAAATGTGTATGAATAGAAAGAAGACAGAAAGGGAATAGAGGCACAAGGAAGTGGGAAGGGAGGTGAAACTAAACCATATTAAGGATTATACCTTTTATGTTATATATAATGAAATCAGAAAGATTAAAGATATTTTTGAAAAACAAACAAAAAAATGAGCTTTTCCATAAAATAGTGGCTGATAGTTATTGTGCACCTATTAAGTGATTTTGCATGTAAGATCCCACTTAATGGGTTGACAGTTCATTGGCTGGAGAGAAGAAATTGTGACTTAGTATCTTTGGAGTATAAGAGTTGAATACTTAGTCCTACAAAACTCTAAATAATGTGTGGTGTCTCCTAAGTGTATTTCATTCTTTTCCTCTTAGACATTAACAAGTTGTATTCTCTTTTAATAAGAGAATAAGATTCTGAGAAGCTTATGTAAACACTTTAACTTTACTAATCCATTGTGTCCCATGTATCCCATGGATTTTAAATTCTGTGAAACACTTTTTTCTTAAGAGGTGAGCTAGGGAAATCGTAGAAAAACCTAAAAATATCTATCAGAGATGTTGGGTAGAATTATCATTGGATCCATGGTGCAAAAAGAGACTGTGACAGTGCTGAGAGGTTGGATTTTGGATGAAAATAATTGAAACCGGTAAAAATACAGTATGATAAACACCATGGGTCCTTAAATATACAACGAAAATGTCATGCTGTGCTATCCAAGGTTTTAGAAGCACCATGATTTCCTAACCATAAGCTTAAAAATTTAGACGTCTTAAACAAAATGCTGGTCTCTGCTGGATACATTTTTTTATGACAAGTCAGTTATCCATTTAATCTCACAAGTAGTTGGGACTCAACTTTGGAAGTGAGACTCTATTTTCAATCTCTCTGAAACATTTCACACGGGCAGAGGGATAGCCTTTGCCAATGCTCTGGCCACAGGCCTTCAGAAACTCTGTAGTCTTGGGCTTCACCAGCCTGCTGACTCTAGTTCCAGAAGTCTCTCGAGAAGAAATCTTTCCCAGTCTGCCAAAATGTATGTCAGTGCTTGAAAATCTGCAAGCACACATGGCTACTAACCTCATTTTCATGTTGGACCCATTTGAGTCATGAAATTCATTGCTCCTCAAGGAATCCACAAGTGCACTAACTCACTGTGGTTCCTCAGGCTCCTGGCACACCCCAGATTCTCATGAGTGATCACCTTAAATTATGTCATGAAGGGACTTGTGATTAAATGAATGAGCACCAGAGTTTGACAAAAGTAAATCAGCAAATAATCACAGGCATGGAAAAATATATGAGTGCAATTTCACAATGCCTCATATATCTGCATTCGCCTTGGCAGGCATCAGCACTCCCTGCATCGAGCGGAAGTCATCTTTTATACCTTAGTCATGAGAACAAGAATATTCAACTTTGTTCGTTATTCTTTTACCCATTTATACCATAGTGCCCACAACTTTCAGAGGCTTCTGATGTGCTTTGAGATCCTTAATATACTTACTATAATTTGTATGAGCTTAACATAATTTGTTTAAGGCTCTGCTCTACAGAATTGTGCCTGAATTTTTAATACTAAGGTAATATTTTGCAGATACTGTAAAAAATACAATATTTTTCATACGCAAGTATTTCTCATCAAAGATTACTTCTTTAGACAAGCTAATTACCTTTTATACAAATTTAGGGCTAAGGTATATGTACAGAATGCTGTTACTCTGGGCATGATTTCTGCAGGTGACACCATTTCAATTTTCCATAGCAATATTTAATTATTTCATTTTATTTAACCATGAGAAAAAGTTCTCAGACATGTGCTAAACATCAGAGCAATGGACTGATTCGTTGATGGTAACCAGTTGCCATTATTTATAGGTGCACATTTGATAAACTAGTATATACTTTCATGTTTAAGAAACCCTCCTTGAATAAATAGAATTCAAGCTAATTCTAAATGAAGACTGTGCATCTTCTTAAAAGTTTTTTTCTCACTTCTATATTGAAGAATGGGCAAGGGATACCTCTTACCTCACTGACATATTCTCCCAGAGTCATGTAATTGAGACAAGTTCATGAGAAAAACACAGACCATAATCTTAGTCACAGTCAGTTTTTTTATAAGCTTGCTGCTGTTCTCCAAGAATTCCCTAGAATTGCATTTATTCTTCATATTGAGACACATTCTTTGAAGGCTTTTAAACACTTCATCACAGTTTATGGATATGTACTCTTTCTCCTCTACAACCCCGTTCCTAAAAATGTTTGCTTCTATAGACCCGCAAACATTCAATTCAGTTTCAAGACGAATGGTCACCATAAACACCTTCAGAATTTTGACACCTTATTTTGCTCACATATCAAAAGATTAAAAATGACTAAACATTTTGAAAGTTGAATTGTAAATATAACTTGAGTTTAGGCAATTTGGCTGAGGCATTCATAGCCTGGAAAACCTCTGGGTTTTCTTTTATTTTGTTTTTGTTGTCATCGTCATCACTTTATTTCAGCTGCCACGCTTAATATTTGGCATTTTATATAATTTCAAGTTTAGCTTTCAATTTACAAAAGTGTAATTTTATTCTGTAACTTATTTATCCTTTGAAATTATTTTGAGTATGTACAATGTGCACTGATGTTGCTACAGAGGAATGAAGCAGACGTATGTGTAATACAGATGTGAGACTATAATCCTTACTCTCCAGGAGCTCTCCTGAGTAGAAGAAAGAAAACTTAACAACCAATGTGGTACAAAATAATATATGCTTTAGGAAACACATAAATCTTCATATGGAGAATTTATTCATTGGATGAATGCTCCGAAAAACTATCATATAGGGAGACGTTTGAACTTTGTGGTAAAGAAGGGTAAAGTTTGCAAATGGGAAGGGGTGGTGGGATAGTGCCAATAAAGGTAAAAAGGATGAAACATATGGAAAATCGGGTTGTCTCAGGTGGTAGGATAGAGCCAAAAAAGGTAAAAAGGATGAAAAGTATGGAAAACCAGGCATTTTGTAATATGTGAATTAAATGCCTTGAAGTATGTGATCCTTGCAGGACAGCAGAAAGAAGAGAAAAAAGAGTGAGATTCTGAGAAGAGTAGCAATACTTTTGATTCCAGAGTTCTGACCACTCCTTCTTCTTCTCTTAACTCTTATGGATCCCCATTGCCATTCAAGTAATCTGAAAACAGCATGGAAGAAAGTGACTGTGGAAACCAGAGAAACTGAAGGTGATCAAGAGCTAATTTTTTTTATTATTATAATATTTTTTATTATATTATGTTAGTCACCATACAGTACATCCGTGGTTTTTGATGTAAAGTTCGATGATTCATCAGTTGTGTATAACACCCAGTGCACCATGCAATATGTGCCCTCCCTATTACCCATCACCAGCCTATCCCACTCTCCCACCCCCCTCCCCTCTGAAGCCCTCAGTTTGTTTCTCAGAGTCCATAGTCTCTCATGTTTCATTCCCCCTTCTGATTACCCCCCTTTCTTTATCCCTTTCTTCCCCTACCAATCTTCCTAGTTCTTATGTTCTTTAGATGAGAGAAACCATATGATAATTGTCTTTCTCTGCTTCACTTATTTCATTTAGCATTATCTCCTCCAGTGCCGTCCATGTTGCAGCAAATGTTGAGAACTCGTTCTTTTTGATAGCTGTAATATTCCATTGTATATATGGACCACAACTTCTTAATCCAGTCATCTGTTGAAGGGCATCTCAGCTTCTTCCACAATTTAGCTATTGTGGACAATACAGCTATGGACATTGGGGTAATTTGGGGGTTTCCTAAGAGTTAAAACTAAGGATAATGGGAGTTTGGAATTAGAAATTACAAAGAGACGTAGGGAAGCCACAATCCTGTTGAGCTGTTGCAGAGACTATGGTATAAGTTTACAGGGCTGGTTTGTAAGTTGACTCCCTTTTCCCTCTGTAACACATATCCAAAAATGATGGTGAGGATCAGAACATAGGTTACAGGAATAAACATATTCTGTTTAATATACATGATAATTTTGGAAAGGGTTTGAGTAGAAGTAGCAGAGATGAGTCTAGTTTTGAACATTAAATTTAAAGATATCTGCAGAAGTTCATTGATGTACATCCTTTTATCAAGTAGCACTTGGCGGGAAAATAATAAAGATTTAGCTATAGGAGACACTTGTTCAGGTAATACAGGTAAACCTATTAAATCAGATAGGATATATCATAAAGAGAGAAGTCATGTAGTATATCTAAAGTTCCTTGTGTCAAATGAGAAGTAAAAAAGCCAGAAAAAAAGAGTAAGAATTTCCAGTCTCAGCTATAACACTGAAAGAATTTAGAAGTCATCATTTCCATCCTTATAGCAAGAACAAGATGGGTAGACTGAAAAATTAACATCTTTCTGGCACCCATCAGAGCACTGAAGTTTCAGGGCAAATAGCCAAACCAAAACCTGGAAAGGCAGGTAGATCCAGAGAAACACAGTGGGAATCTGCCTACCCTGGACAGAAGCCACTGGAGCCATAAACTCTAGGTACAATTAAGTGGTAATTTTTGATGAATTTCTGTAGGATGACTGTGGACTCACTTGGGAGTGAGAAACTGCTGGGGCCACTGTCTTAGAGGTTTCTACGTCTTAATAGCCCTTATCTCCAGGAATCCCACCAGGTTCTTACAGTGAAAATCTAAGAAAGATGCCCTGGTGATTCTCTGATGTTGGGGAGGGGGAGGGGATGGGAAAAGAAGTTATTATGAAGTATGTCCAGAATCTTCTCTATATCAAAGGCATACTATCGAGGGAGAAATCAAACAAATAAAACTTTGCCACAGCCTTTTCCAAACTATAGAGAACGAGCTGTTTACCTTCTCCTGCCACTGCTACTGTTCTTGTATGGAATGAGAGGGGAAAGAAAACATAGTCAAAAGGAATAAGAAAGTCAACAAAACTGACTGGGGTTGTTGCAGCCAGGCAAAGGAATATGATTGGGAGAAAATTGTTATACCAATGTAGAAACACTTGTTAAGGTCACAACCTTAAGACACAGCTCCATGAAAAGACAAAAATTAAATCAGTCAAATGTAGAATGCTTCCACCCCCAGCATGTTGTACTACAACAACAGGAATCCAGTGTTTCAACAGTGGACTGCAGATGAAGAGTTTCAACACATAAACTTTCTCTGAGGAGGAATGCATAGGGAAACCCAGAAGAAACAGAGGAAATAGAAAAACAAGTTATTAGAGGGATTTGAAGGCTCTGGAATCTATAGTTACAAAAACCATTATACTCACCCTAACTCTTAGCCATGTGAACATAAAGATATAAAATGTCTATGTATCTCACTTCCAGTTACTCAATACAACATGCCAATTTTCAACAAAAATATTCAGAGACAGGCCAAAGGCGAGAAAAAATAAAATCTCAAGAGACAAAGCAGTCATCAGAAGCAGGCTCATATACAATACAGTTGTTGGAGTCATCAGAGGAAGAATTTAAGATATCTGTTTAAAATGTTAAAGGCTCTAATGAATGCAATGAGCTCTTAAAATTCCACAATAAGAAAACAAACATTCATTTTAAAGTATTGGAACAATCTGAAGATCACCTCACCGAAGCAAACGTAAAGGTGGCAAATAGCATATGAAAAGATGCTCAGCATCATATTTCTCTAGAGAAATGCAAAATAAAGAAACAATAGGATATCACTGAACCTACTGGAATGACTAAAGATTTTTAAAAATGGCAGTAACAATTGCTGAGAATATGAACAACAGGAAATCTCATTCATTACTGGTAGAAATGCAAAATGGCACAGTAACTTTGGGATACAGTGTGACAGTTTCCTACACAACTAAACGTGGTTTTCATTACAATCCAGCAATCACACTTGTTGTTCTTTGATCATCTTATTTGGAAAGTTATGTCTACATAAGATCTGCATGAGAATATTTATGACAGCTTTTTCTCTAATCCTCCAAAACTGGAAGCAATACAATATCTTTCAACAGGTGACTGGACAAGCAAACTTTGGTGCATCTGTATAATGGAACAATATTCAGGGATGAAAAGGAAGGACCTATCAAGCTACACCAAGATATGGATAATCTCAGTTGCGTATTGCCATTGTGAAAGAAGCCAGTCTGAAAAGGCTACCTACTGTAAAATTCTACTTTTTTGATATTCAAGAAAAAGTGGTGCTTTAGAGATAGGAAACAAATCACTGGTTATAGGGGATTTGGGAAGGTTGTTGAATTTATGATGCACTGGAGATTGCTAGGGTGTGGAAATTTCTGTGACACTCCAATGGTGAAAACATGACACAATGTTTTCCCTTTTTTTTTTTTTTATCAGAACCCATAGAACTTCACAGGACAATGAGCAATCCTTCATGTTTGCAAATTTTAAAAAAATCATTTAGAGGTCAGAGAACTCCAGAATATTAGCTACAAACTTAAACAATCTGAAAAAAGCATGAACTTTGTTTCATGATAATGTATTGATGATTATTTATTAATTATGACAAATTAGCACACTAATACAAGATACTAATCACAGGATAAACTAAATGTCAGGCATATGGGAACTCTTTCTACCATCTTTCCAATTCTTCTCTAAATTTAAAACTATTACAAAATTTTAAAAAGAGAGAGGGGTTAGAGATATTGAGTAGGAGGGTACATAAAATTAGAAAAGTTTCCTAGGACGTTTTTTTTTGTCACTGAGTACAGAAGAGAAAACATTTAAAGAAGAAGACAAGGAAATGTGTCAAATACTGAAGAAAGATTAACATACTATGGGAAAAATTATTGATAAAAATTAACATTAAGTAATAAAACTCATTACCATGAAATTCTTCTGTGTGGCTGGCAAGTGGATCTATTTTCCTGATGAGCAAACCACCAGGTGAAAGATGCTTAAACAAATCAATAACAAATTCCTATTCCTTTATTTCTATATGTTGCTTTTACCCATTTTCAGTGCACTGAATTATTGATTTCTTGAAACCCAGGCAAGGTTCATCTGTGTGAATCTGTATGGGTGTCTAACAGCAAAGCCAGTTTCACTGCTTGGGGGAAAGCGGAAAGACAGCACAGCCTGTGCTTTCCAGCTGGCAAAATCTGGAGGAACAGAGGAAGAGAACTGCTGGCAGTGGACATGAGAAATTGCTGCCAATTCTTTGGTTGCACAGTTAAAAACTCCATGTGCTTCCCGTCACACAGCAATATTTTCACACCACTTGTGCCATTAATTAAGCTCTCTTTATCCTCCCAAATTCAGGGAAGAGACCCACATCATTGAATGTTGAGATCCATTTTTAATAGGGGCAAGCATGAGATATATATTCAATATTGGATGGTTTTCCCATATTCATTTTTGTGTAGTCAAGCTGAGTGAGATGTGAAACACCATATATATTTGCTATAGCAATTGATCTTGTCACAAAGTTGAACCTTTTGGGAATAATCATTCAGACCATCTGTCTGAGACTGAGTCATAAATTGCATATTTTTCCATAGAATTTTAATCTGTAGCATTAGTATGAGTTGAATAGTTATTAGCAGACTGTGACTTGAATAAATGAATTCTATGAGATGTCAAAAGCACTGGGGAACTTCAAAATTATATCATGAATAGGTATACATATAATAGTTAAATTTATGTCCAATCTGGACATTGTCCGAAGTCATCATTTAACTTAGTTGCCTAGGCAAAGGAATTACCCGTAACAAGGAGGTTTTATTTTTAATATTTTTTCTTTAAAATCTATTGTTCTTTCTGAAATAAGTATTTTTTTTATTTTAATGCTTTGCTTTAGAATGAATAATTATGATTCATGGGAACTTTTGAGAAAATGTACAAGAGGTCTCAGGTACACTAAACCCAGTGGAAACACCTGTTACTACCAAAGGAGTACAGTAATATTAGTACAGTCCAGGGAGCCTATTCAGCTTTTTCCAGTTTTACTTGCGTGTGTGTGTGTGTGTTTCTATACAGTTTTATTGCACGTGTTGATTATGTTCATGATTCAACACAATCCAGATACAAAACTATTTTACCATCCTAGACTCCTTTGTGCTACGCTTTTGTAGACACATCCACCCCTTTCCTATCCCTAACACTTGACAACTACTAACTTTTTCCTCTTCTATAAAATTTGTTATATCAAGAATGCGGTGTAAATGGAATCCTAACATAACTTCAGGAGATTGACTTTTTTCACTCAGCATAATTCCCTTGAGATGTTTTAAATTAAAAGTAAAATACCAAATCTCCACTGATCATTTGAATTTCTTAGGTCACTTTAAAATTATGGATTACTGAGCTTACACAGTGAGGATTTTTGGAAATGAAGAATGTGTCTTCCGGTTCTATTGGCTGAGGATGCTCTTGTGGTGTCTATCAGAAGACTAGATTCTTAAAGTAAAGTGGAAAACTTGAGGTCTCCTGTGAGATTAATCTATCTCACTCTTCCTCCTAGAAGTTTGTGTTAGGAAGCCAAATGTGGGAGCTAGGCTCTTACATATCCATAATCTTTAGAGTATATACTTTACAAAGCTAGGGAAATACCAGTTTTATATTACCAATACATTCTAGAGACTACCATGGTGCTTGACCTCATAGCAAATGTTAATGGCATCTCAAATAAACAACACTATGAGTTAGAAATTATTTCCATTTTATGGTAGAAAGACAAAATGTTAATATATTAAAATAAAATGGCCAATATCGTATATTTCTAGTTGTAAACTAAACGTTGAGTAGAAAGATTTAGAACTTTATTTTGACGTACGCATAAATTGATTAGTAGTTGTTTATCTGAGTGTTTTTCTTAGCTACCATCCAGACGTACTCAGAGTTCCTAACGGGCAAGCACAATATCTGGAAATCCTCTGGAGTTACAGTTGTTACAGATGATACTAAATATCGACGTGGTTTCTAAAAAAATAGTGAAACAGGCCTTTGAGAACACTGCTGTATGCATAGTTTACTGTGAGAATGTGAGCTATTTGATAACAAAACAAAATGCTTCTTCTTGGCATCCCCATTGCCTGATATGTGGCCTGGCACATACCAGGTTGTAAATACAATAGTGCTGTCCTGATCTGAATTGTTCTAATCAAAACCAATCATGAGATCCTGATGGGAATGGGTGAAATCAAACTGAACAGTTTCTTTTTAGGTATGGAAGGCACTATTTTTGTTGTTGCTCTATTGTTTTCCTCTTCCTTTTTTAAGTAACACGATCAGGAGAGATGATTTCATTAATTTGTCTTCCTCCCTGATACTTGGACTTTATCCTGGGGGGGTGGCCTTAAAGGTTTTTCAGGGGACCACTTCCCATCCAATATTTACAAATCAGTAAGCCCTGAATAAGAACTCAAAGCTAATTGTATGAACACCAACTAATTAATCCTCCCAACTTCCAAGGTCACAAATATCGCAATTGGTGGGAGTCTAGACTTGAATTGTATAGTGCTAGTGAAGAAACATTCAAATACTATTTCATATTTTTTCATACAGGAGAGAGGTAAAATATCTCATGCTGGGGTATAGCTTTAGGTGTCTTATCCATGGTTGTTACCCACTGAAGGATTATGACCGTACTAATTCCTTAACTAAGGGTCTAATACTCGTTACCAGTTTGAAATATTATTTCAAGTAATTACTTAATGAATTTACAGATTGCTATAAGACCATATGTATATCATGTTAGAGGGAGGGGACTTATTGTTATCAAGAGCAAAATTAATGCACGAAAGGGGAGTTTTAGCACCAGATTTGCTACACAGACCTCCACTGAGCAAATCCCCCCACAGATACAGTATCTGAAGTTACACCCCAGAGCTGCCTGGTAAACATGATCACAATTGCCTTTGCTCTTTATGAGAATGTGAGTGCATAATTTTATGAGGCTGCTGCCTTGCATCATTAATTTTAATGGAGCTTTGCATAGGGAAATATTTTTCAGGTATTGTATAATGCATAACAAGGCCTATGAATCCTAAATAATACCACTGATATTATTCTTCATATAGGAATTAATAAAGAATTCTGACTTATGATTTTAGTTAGTAACTTGACATCAACCCCCACCCTCAACCAAGGGCTTTATTATCAACTCTAACATAATTGTCATAGTACAAAAACTATGTGCCATATTTATCTTTAAAAAAAGTGCATTTCAGAGCAAGGACATAATGGAAAGGATTCATTATTTAGCAGATTACAAATGAGTTCTTTGTGATTAGTCATTTTGTGGTGGGAAGGAAAATTCATTCAGGTAACATTGGAAGAGATTATTGATTTTTTTTTTTTCAAAAATGTAAGAAACATTCCCAGCTCATCTTCGGTAAATAGAAGTTAAGGGAGGATGTGTTTGTAGAAGTGACAGGAGAAAGAAGACCAAACCCCAAAAAAACAAAACTTCAGAATTTAATTTATGTGCCCATAGCATGTGAGCTGCAATGGTGAGGTTGGCAAGGGATCGGTCTTTGTAGGTCTGAGTCAGATTAATATTCTATTATTGCAGGCCAGGGGCTTACATTTAATTTAATGCCTCACGTTCAGAAAGGAGCACTGCATATTGGCTTTTGACCACATCTGTCAAGTTTCTAGATGGGAAAATTGAAAGGTATTGGCTTTATTCGTAAATAGTTTAGTACCCAACAAAAGTCTCCCTTTCATTTCTCTTTCTCCAAATTTTAAAATAAAAGGCATATTGATGTCTACCCAGTAATCCTGTTTCCTACCATTTCCATAGGAAATTCTCCTTGTTTTCCCAACTCACTTGGACAGTAATACCAAGGACTTAGTCCTTATTCTACCTCCAACCTCGTGCTTCCAAACATCTGCTCATGTGAAGAGGCATGGGCAGATAAAGGTGAAACAGACAGAGATTTGTAAGTGCCAGGTTCAGTTTGTCCAAAATATTCCTCCTTTCATGAATTCTCTCCTCATCCTCCTACATGGGTGTGGTTTTCTTGTATTAAAAAAACAAAATCACCTTCTAATTTGCATTATAGTTTCATCCAAAGAGGGAAGATAAAGTTCTATAGCCATTCAAGTATATTCTGTTTCCAAAATAGGATCTTGACCACAGTATTAAAAATAAAATAATTCACATTAAAGCAAGCATTTATGTGACTGTCTTGATAGCAGTTGCAATATTTTATGTATTTATGATAGTGATGTAAAATTTGCTTCTTCCCTTTGTATGCTTCCAGGTGCTGAAACCAGAAATTTGAAGGGTTAGGACATTTAAGATTGATTATTTAAATATATGGAGGCAGTTCCTATATCCTTCTTATTTCTAGCTTAAATATCTCAGTGTCTCATTATCAGCACAAGCTCAAATATAAGGGTTTAATAAATGTTAACCTCAAGCCACGTCCTGTTCTCAGCATCATTTCATGCTTTATTTTGCTTAATCTCCAACAATCTATAAAGTAGGTGTTATTATTGTTAACCTTTCTGAGTGGTAGATTGTTTGCAAATATGGTAACAATAAGTCCCCTTCTATTTCTTCCAAGTACCTACAGTTGTATGTGGTCCCTTCCCACACAGATTCCAGCCTTGGTCCTGTACTTGCTTTGGCCAGTGAGTCATTATCTGGGTACATTTTTAAATCTGAGCCTCCTCATAATGATATCCTTGGACTCTGTAAGTCATAGGTCAATTTTTAAGATTAATTTTTACCTATATATTTTTTATATTACAGATCTAAAACTATGAGTTTTGAAATCTTTCTTTTGATCCAGAAATTATCTATTTTAGTAATAGGACATACACTGAAGATAAGCAGTATAAATACTAACATACATAAATGTTTCTTTATTGTTGGACACCTGCATCGCTCTCAATTTAACAGTATTATAAATGAAGAGTCAAAGAACATTTTGAGCACATCTGTGGATTATGAAATACATATTTGAGCTTCCATACTGGGATTTATATTTATAGATGTAGTAGTGAAAATTGAAGGATACCACCCTGAAACTGGCATGTGTTTTTTGGCCGATCTTCTAGACTACTGACTTTTAGCACAAATGATAGTCCTATAAGGTACTTATTATCTATACATTGCAGATGAGGAAATGGAGGCCTAAAGGAGAGAAGTAGTTTTTCTACATTATTTCAATTAATAAACAGTAAGATCCAGATTCAGGTCTTTTTCTTTGGTTCAAATCTCATGCTATTAAGTATCATCTCTGACATTCGTTGCAAGTGTTCTGCCAACAACTGAAGCGGCTCCATTTGCTTTGGTTGTACATCGTTCTTCACACTCCTCATGTGAAGGAGGGGCTGGAGTCCTTGTCCTCGCAGAAGACCAGGTGGAGATATTGTTTAACAAACTATAGAAATGATCCCTGAAAGTATAGTCTTGGAAAGATTGGTTAAGATTTCCCAAAAGCCCTTGATGGATATGAAGAGGACTGGGACCTCCTCTGTCACAACACAGCCTTTGCCCTGGGACAAGTCACAAACTGCCTCTGATTCTCCCTTCCCTCATCTGAAAAACTGAAAACATCTACCTTAAACATCTTTGAGAACATCTCAATCAAAGTTGCCACATTATGAATTACATTCTTTCACCCTGTTCACATTGTACAAGTCTCATTGATTCTTGATTCTTATCTCATGATTCTTATAGTGGTTTTCTAACATTTTCAGGGCCACTGAATTTAAACTTCAGCTGCAATTTTATGCCAATCAATATATGAAATAAATAAAAATTAAATCCCTGGAAAGGAGTACAGTGTTGGACTGGGGGCTCTGCTGCTGGGCCTTACTTTTGACCACCATAATGCCTAAGACTGCCAAGGAAATCGTAAAGATCTGGAAGCACACTATAAAAATACCACTTATTGAGAAGATCTATTCCTTCCCTTATCCTCCCCTGCATTCATTCTGTCTCATACCTTGCCTGACACATGAAAGGATCCAAATAAAACCAGCCATTCACAGGATTAAAATGGACAATTAAACTCCTTTAGCCTTTTGAAGAAGTCTCCCCCCACCACTGCCATTGACAGATTGAATGTTCTCCACCCCTCAGAGTTACCAGTCAAGCTTTGTCAACCATAACATATATCCAGCTCTCACTCCATCTTTGTTTCCATGATTAACAGACTGATTACTTAACAATATCTAGTGATACCCTTGAAGAAACTGATTAGGAAAAGACTATACAAAACAATTTAGCAGAATTAGTGTGAAGTGACTTTCACCGAGTGAATTTATGTTGTTTTATAGTGATTACTATGACCTATTTTAAGTAGATAGAACCCAACTACTCAGGAATTCCCTCTAGCTACCACAGGGCCTTTATGTTGACTGGGTCCCAGTTGTATCCCCTCTGGACTACTTTCCTGATCCAGATTAATGCCCTTCTGTTATTGACCTGTTGACGCATCCATTTGCAATGGATAAATGTCTAGAGATGGGAAATTGGGCTGACCATACAACATACTGCAGAAAAGATTACCATAACTTCTGATGCTGAAGAGACCTATTTAGGAGGTAGGGAGTAACTAATCCCACATTAAATGAATTAAACACTGCTGAGGACACAATGAAGTTAGTCCATTTTCTGAATTATATATTAATGTGATATAGCACAAATATAATGAGGTCCATAGATGGAAGAAAATGAAAACATTAGGAGGCAGTATGATGATTAACCTGTTTTCAAGTTCGGCTAACATGTTGTGATTATAAAATCAGAAAAAAAGTTTTTGATAGAGTATTTAATTTTTTTTCAATTATTAAGTTCAAACAGTGTATACAAATTTAAAAAACAATTATACTATTTAAAATAAGATTATTGAGCTCACAGTTTTAAAAGAGTAAAATTAATAAAAATAAAACTATTGAGTTTGTAAAGCTGGGCAACCCTTTTATTTTAATTTTATATTATTTTATGATCATCATTTGTCACAACTATTTAAAATATATAAAATAGCTCATTGATTCAAGAAAATAGTATTAAACACCTATTTTCTTTTTGAGGTATTTCAGGTTCTGAGGATTTTTCTGAAATACGAACTGCTCTCATGGAGGTGATATTCTAGTTCTGACAAACTGTTAGGAAATAATTAATTTTATAATTCGTCATGCTATTTGTGCAAATTACTTATCACCTTTAAGCCTTAATTTTACTATCCATAAAATGGCGGGAAATAATATGCATGTTTAGTGGCTGTTGGGATAATTGGCGGTTCTGCACACACTAAATGTCTCGAACAATTAATTGAGTAGCTAATATTTCTCTTTCTTGGTCTCATTTTAAATGTTGTTTTCAGATATTACCTTGTACTTTGCCTGAATATTTATATGAATTATACCATAGTATCCCAAAAATATAGCTTAGGATTCATGTGCAAAATCACTTTATGGTTCAAAAAAAAAAATCAGCCCTATAAACAGTCCCTTTCTAGAGTGCTAAAGTTCTACTTGTAAAATGGGCTGCAAATTCTGTAACTTTCTTACCATTTAAACTTTCTCTCTTCTATTACTCTGACCATTTTATAAGCGGATCAGCTACCTCGGGCTCCATGCTGAACTTTTGCCAATGATGTGTAGTTTGCTATTTTTGTATTTTCAATCTGAGTCATTCCATTTTTTAGTAACCTGTTGGAAATTATTCACATTACTCAACACATTCCCACTCTATTTAGTGAGTGGTCATTGAATCAAGGGGTAGTCATTCAGTCAAGGTAAACCTGGGGAAAAATAAAATAAAACACAAAATTTGCAAAGTAAATTTCTAGTAAGTCATTCAGATATAAAACTGTGGGGTCATAATGACATACTAGAGTTTGTGCATCTCAACTTAGTTAAAGAGCCCTGGGATTTCAAAAGTTAAAATATGACCATAATTTCATCACTAAAATAAAGGCACAATAGACAGTATTACATAATTCATATGAATCTAAAGTGTTACAGTTTTATATGATCTCATGGTGGCTCATGTGGATTTCTTTTTTAGTCTTTTCGTGGCTATGGTGATACTACAGTTAGTATGGGATCAGGAAAGCTCTGTGAAGGCAGGGAATAGTTGTGAAGAGTTTTGCTTTAAAACCCACAGCACAATGGAGGTGGGGGGGCTTATAGCACCAAGTCTGATATGTATATATGTTCAATATTTATTGAATCAATCCTTCAGTAAGTTATTTAAGTGTTGTTTTACAACACTTCATTAATTAGCTAAATTTGGTTAAAGCATGATGACAAAATTAACTCATTTAATACTCAAAATGGTCCCATTTTGTGTTATGCCCACTATAAAAAACGAGACAGTTGTTCAAATTGAAGAGGCATCATTTGATCATGAATGTTTCTGTCTCTAAAATATATTGTATTAACTTTCAATTCAGATTATATTTATTACACTGTTTTTGGAATATCCAAAAGTTTAGTATGTATTCATTCATTCATTCATTCACTCGTTTACATTAATCTATTGAAGAGTCACAATGGGCTATGTTTTATGATACATAAATGGAACTCTTGGTGAACAGAAACAGACATGGTATTTGCTCACCTTAAGTGCACAGTCTAATGAAGGAGACATACTTTACTCAATTTACACACATAAATGTAAAGTTATAATTCAGATTGCTACAAGTGAGGTATGCATAGTGTTCAGAGATTAATAAAAAGGAAATCTGGCATTATATGAGTAGTCAAGGACGACTTCGCTTTGAAAGGGTAAAGTAACTCAGAAGAAGAAGGTAGGGATTTCCAGGCAGAGGTAACATTGATACCAAAGCCCTAACTATGGTGGGATGCCTGGGTGGCTCAGTTGGTTAAGCATATGCCTTTGGCACAGGTTGTGATCCCAGGGTCTTGGGATTGAGCCCCACATCGGGCTCCTTGCCTGGTGGGGAGTCTGCGTCTCCCTCTCCTCTGCCTCTCCACCCCACTTGTGCTTGCTTTCACTCACTCTCTCTCTTTCAAATAAATAAAATCAAAAAAAGAAAGAAAAAGAAAGAAAGAAAGAAAGAAGGAAGAAGAAAGGAAGAAGAAAGAGAAAGAAAGAAAAAGAAAGAAAGAAAGAAAGAAAGAAAGAAAGAAAGAAAGAAAGAAAGAAAGAAAGAAAAGAAAGAAAGCCCTATGGTAAGAAGAACTAGAGGATATCAGGGTAAAGAGGTCAGCAGCCCTCCTAGACTAGGCAGAGCTTTAGAAAGTAACTAAGCTCATCTTTGTCAACCACATCTTTGGTGCAATGGCAATTCATTCAAATGGTTTACTCAAAAGGGTAACACTGTCAGATACATGCTTTAAAAAGAAAACAACGGCTGTTAGTCCCCTCCTCCCAGTTATAAACCTACTTAGAAAAGGAAGCTAATTAATGGTTAGGATAACTCTTGGACTGTAATTATCTTTGCTCTCCTTTTTCCCCATCAGAGGAGGAATAGGGAATTATCTTCATTGATGCTTTAATCACTGGAGAACTGTTCCACTTGATCAATGCTCAGTGTTCTTTTAATGCTTTCTACTTTACAATAACAGAAAATCCCCCAAGGGTCATTCTTGTACTTTGGGTACAAATTTCATAATTATTAACCAAAAAAAAAAAAAAAAAAGTTCGAATCCACAGCTCGTTTACCCAAACTGAAAGGTTGCATTAAAAATACTTTAACAACATGGAGTTATCAATGGAATCATTAATTAAATTACCTAATGGTAAGATTTAGGAATCAATTACAAAAATAATTAAAGTAATGAGACTAGCAACATTTAGAAGATAGTATAAAGAGAGCAATTGTGTGAAATGGCAATTGTCCCTGGACACACTTAATAATTTCAAACACTTAAATGCATTATTTGTTCCAAAACGGCCCCATGTGCCATTAAGATTCATTCTCCAGATACTACTTTGAATTCCTTTCTAGAAGTAAGCTATGTGTATTAATTTATAAATATATATTAAGGTTGGATCATGCAAATAAAGGTATTCCTTTTAAAATATAAAACCACTGTTGTATTTTTAAAACAAGGACAGGTAATTTTTTGGCCTTTGAACTGATTCATAAACTGTCCTGCAGCTCTTCATTGGATTGGTTAAAAAATCCCCAGCATTTCAAATCCTCATTTTCCATACTAGTAAAGATGGATATATATGTTTAATTGAACATATGAAGTATAGCGTAAAGTCCTTGTGCTTTGGTGTCAGCCATGCTTAGGTTCAAATATCAGCTCTGCAGGGCCTAATGCACCTAAACGCAAGGTGATCTTAGGTAAAATGCTTTACCTCACCTTTAGAAATAGAGGTATTATTCAAATCTATGTCGTAGACCTTATTCAGTAATTAAATGGAATAGTTCACACAGAGTGCTTAGACCATAAAAGTCATTATCATTAATTATTCATTTATTAAGTCCTTCCCAATACTCAAGAAAGGTATTTAAACAATTTAAATAGCATATTGCTTGATAGGCTATTTTTTACACTTGGGTCAATTTTATAACAAAATTCAAATTTTTTCATCTAGTCCCTGTATTTCATGACATAAACTGTGCGTCGTCATGTTTCCCTTTGGTCTTGCTGGCCAGGGGCTTCAAGTTAATATCTGCTAAATCCAACCTACCGTTCATTCTTAATCATTTTCCCTCTGGTTCATGAAGCCTCCTTCTCCCAGCTTTGATAATAACTAAATTCTATAGATGTATTCTCATTTTGATTATATATATATATAGATAGATAGATAGATAGATAGATAGATATAGATATATAGAGATAGATAGATAGATAGATAGATAGATAGATAGATAGATAGATAGAGATATATATTTCCATTTCCAGAAAGAATTTGATATGGACTAAGGTGACATACATAAATATGGCAACAAATATAAATACAAATAGACTGTGGATAGAGGGCCCGATCCTCATCTGTATCTTTTAAAGGCCCTTAGGGATGAACCTATTCCAGCAGCCACAATGAGTCTATGAATATTTGTGCTCTCTTGGCAATCCCCATAATTTCAGCTGGTTAGCCCTCCTGCCAGCCTACTTTAATTTATAGATTAATTGAGCATATCTCCATCTCTTTCTCTCTGCATTTTCATACCTGTTGTCACTGTCCCCTCCTAAAATTTGGTAATTTTGATTTTGATTTGTCTTTATCTGTTTGTACTTGAAACTATTTGTTTCCACTTCCTCAGGTTGGGCATCTCTGTAGTTAACCTGGGATTCCTGCTGGAGAGTAGGGTTACCTTACCTAGGGTGGAGTGTAAGTGGGTCATCTGATTAATTCTAAAAGCTGAGCCTGACAGAGATCCTAGTGAAGCTCAGGAGCTGGCCACTATCTGTGCTATGCAATAATTTGTCTCTTCTTCATAGTCAGAACAGACGTACATCTACATTGATATTTTATAGAATGAGAATTCTGAAGAGTTGAAAAATCATTTCCCATTTCTACCAACTACCAGTGTACTCTTTTGTATTATAAGCTCCATAATTTAGAATACACAAATAATAGGCATCTATTCCAATAACAAATTCATCCAGTTATTAAGAAAAACAAAAGGGATGCACTTTTAAAATAAAGATGTGACAGGATTAGAAACCAATGGAGATCATCAGAAATTTGAGGAAAAAAATATATTTTCCCCCTCTCAGTTAGCAATTAGACAGCTGTATTTTGCACAAGCTAAAATTGATACCAGGAATACAGTGCTCGAGTTGCTTGAGCTAGAAATAGAATTGAATATAAGTTATGGGGAATAAATTCTTCCTGAAAGTCCCATAAGTCTATCTCACCCTTATCTAGCCTTTGTTTCCATATTCCTGGCTAAGTGAATTTTTTTTCCCTTTTATTTGAACTGCTTATCTGACTGACTCTTTCTTTCTTCTTCCTCTCTGTATCTTTTTTCTCTCTTTCTTCCCTCCCTCCATGCTTCCCTCCTCTCTTTTCTTCTTTATCTTTTTCTTCAAAAAGACAGGATTTCAATGGGAAAAAAACCCAATGATACACATTTAAGGCAATAAAAATGAATAAACAAGAGTATAAAATTTGGGAAAGAGAGCTACACTATTTGAATCTGGGATTTTCTCATATCTAATGAGCTTTCCATTCACCTACTTAACTTTTCATCATGTATGTATATATGTTCTCTAATTAGAACATAGAAGGACTAAGTTAACTGAAGGAATTCTTTGTAAAACATTAAAATAGTTGAGCTCATGGGGCGCCTGTGTGGCACAGTCGTTAAGCGTCTGCCTTCGGCTCAGGGCGTGATACCGGCGTTCTGGAATTGAAACCCCGCATAGGGCTCCTCTGCTGGGAGCCTGCTTCTTCCTCTCCCACTCCCCCTGCTGTGTTCCCTTTCTCGCTGGTTGTCTCTCTCTCTGTCAAATAAGTAAATAAAATCTTTAAAAAAATTTTTTTAAAAAATAGTTGAGCTCATGATTTACTAACTTCACTGAAGGGACATGTTTGCCTATCTTTGGAATCAATTAGTCAATGCAGAAATTATTTTTGTGGCAATCTACAATGCTCTCTGGAGCTAATATTTGATATTATACTCTGTTCGGGTAGAAGTATTAAGGCCAGTTTTATTTAATCAATATATTGAATATTTAGAAAAATAAAGAATAATTGCAGTGCTTAGACCATTGTTTGCCTTTCATTTCTTGAGAGATTTTGGAAGAAAATAAGGAGAAGAAAAATAATATCTTCTGCCTTTTCAGTTGGCTCATAGTTAGGAGGAAG
>NC_048229.1:58386342-58386993 GCF_002007445.2 Ailuropoda melanoleuca
TTTTCCATACTAGTAAAGATGGATATATATGTTTAATTGAACATATGAAGTATAGCGTAAAGTCCTTGTGCTTTGGTGTCAGCCATGCTTAGGTTCAAATATCAGCTCTGCAGGGCCTAATGCACCTAAACGCAAGGTGATCTTAGGTAAAATGCTTTACCTCACCTTTAGAAATAGAGGTATTATTCAAATCTATGTCGTAGACCTTATTCAGTAATTAAATGGAATAGTTCACACAGAGTGCTTAGACCATAAAAGTCATTATCATTAATTATTCATTTATTAAGTCCTTCCCAATACTCAAGAAAGGTATTTAAACAATTTAAATAGCATATTGCTTGATAGGCTATTTTTTACACTTGGGTCAATTTTATAACAAAATTCAAATTTTTAAAATGTGTTCTCATCTAGTCCCTGTATTTCATGACATAAACTGTGTGTCGTCATGTTTCCCTTTTGGTCTTGCTGGCCAGGGGCTTCAAGTTAATATCTGCTAAATCCAACCTACCATTCATTCTTAATCATTCCCCCTCTGGTTCATGAAGCCTCCTTCTCCCAGCTTTGATAATAACTAAATTCTATAGATGTAATCTCATTTTGATTATATACACACACACACACACACACACACACACACACACACATATATAT